>NC_138028.1:21086797-21269257 GCF_964106645.2 Podarcis pityusensis
TGTAAATATGCAGTCTGGATATCAAAATGGTTTAACAGGAGTTTTCTCTTTGCTCCAAGCGTTAAAATCAGCCTTACACTGTCCCCCTTAGCAGTAGGGGGAAAAGTTTCGTCATAATCTTTTCCAGGCCTCTGAGAATATCCTTGAGCCACTAAACGAGCTTTGTATTTGTACTTTCCTGTCACCAGAGGTTTAAGTTTGTACACCCACCTGCAGCCTACAATCTTTGCCCCCTCAGGCGCTGCTACTGGTGTAAAAACCTTGTGCTCATTCAGAGAGGACATCTCTTCCTCCATTGCCTGTTTCCAGAGCTCTGCCTCCTCTTTTGGTAACTTTAACACCTCCTGAAAACTCTTGGGTTCTGCAATTACACTAAACACATTTGCAGTATCTGGAGAAAAACGCACCGGAGGCACTCCTTTGTTTTGTCTTTTAGATCTTCTGGGAGAAAATTTTTCTTCTGACCCACTTTCCTCCTCAGAGCTACGACCTCTTTTTTGTTGCTTAGCAACTGGTCTCTGGCTAACTCCACTTTCTTGAGAGCTCTTATCTGAACTTTCCTCCCCCTCAGACTCTGATTCTCTGTGTCTACCTTCAGAGTCAAGGAGCTCGTGGGAAGGTTCAAACCAAACCTCAGTATTGGCATGTAGTCTCTCCCAGCCACTATGTTCACAAAAACTGGCATTCCTGGAGATCACAATGCCATTTGTCCCTTCAGCAAAGCGGAAACCTTTTCCCAGCTCCTGGTAACCCACAAACACTAACTGTTTGGTCTTAGGATCTCCCTTCTTTCTCATTTGTTTCGGAATTAATACCCAGGCTTTTGATCCAAACACATGCAAATGGTCAATTTTAGGTTTTTTCTGAAACAATTTAAAGTACGGAGTTGTACCTATTGTTTGATGAAAGAGCCTATTTTGGAGATAACACGCAGTGAGCATACTCTCCCCCCAATAAGACATGGGCAAATCAGCATCATCAAGCATGGCAAACATCATATCTTGTAAAGATCTGTTTTTTCGCTCTGCAACGCCATTCTCCTCTGGGGAAAAAACGTTTGTTTTCCTATGCCCAATGCCACGCTTTTGTAACCAATCTCTAAAGGCATTTGACATAAATTCGCCACCTCTGTCCGTCTGAATCCTTCTGAGTTTAATGGACAGAAATCTTTCCACAGATGCCACCCAGCCTTTAAACTTAGTGAACACGTCACCCTTATTCTTCATGGGAAAAACCCAAGAGTAACGCGTGGCGTCATCCACAATTGTTAGTGAAAAACGCGCTCCACCCCTGCTTACAGCAAATGGACCAATTACGTCCATGTGAACCAGCTGTAGCGGTGACTCACTAACTCTGTCACTTCTGGGGTAAGAGACTCTGTGTGTTTTAACCTTTTTACAGACATTACAATCAAGGTACTTGTTACAACTCTTTAAATTACCCCCATCAGCCAATTCAGACATTTTTAGTACACTTTTCCAGCAAGCATGCCCCATTTTCCTATGCAATAAGTGCACACAGTTGTCATGTATAGCTTTGTTATTCACTGCAGGCTGAGATTTACTGACTACTGCTGCAACTTGAGATCTTGCTTTAAGCCAAAACAAGCCTCCCTCTGACTTAGCAGTGCCTAAAATCTCACCAGCCTTCTTAATAATGCAACTGTCTCCTTCAAAATACACTTTAAACCCAGCTTTTAGTAAACAATCTACAGACATCAGATTGCTCCTTAATGAAGGCACACAAAGTACATTTTGCAGGCATTCACGAAGACAAGGAACAAAAACTGCACCCCCCGAAATCACTTCGGAAGTACTTCCGTCTGCTAGAGCCACCTGGCTGCGCTGTGCTGAGTTCTTGGAAACAAACAATTCATCTGAATTTACGATGTGCCGAGACGCTCCCGAATCGACCACCCAGACAGCTTGTTTCTCATCAGCAATCTTGACCTCGGCGGTCACCAGCTGAGCCGACTGTTTTTGTTTGAAGAATTTCTTTTTACGCTGCTGCTGCTGCTGATCTCGTCTCTGCTCCTGCACCGGCAACTGAGACTTGACCAACTCCGGACATTGTCTTTTTAGATGCGCTGAAGACCCACATCGGAAACAACGCCTAACAGCAAACGCTGACTCCTCACCAGTACGCTGCTTTTGCTTCACCTCTGGCACGGCATGAGAACTCCTTCCAAACCGTCCACCAGTAGAAGCCTCTGCAGCCAACGCCCTTTCTTGCCTCTTCTGCCATTCTTCAATCAAACGCCCAGTAACGTAACTGACTGATAAATCACGCTCCTGTATGCCTTCTAGAGACAAAACTAAATTATCCCAGCTTTCCGGGAGAGAACTCAAAATAATAGCCACCTTCTCCTGCTGGTCTAACGCACAGTCTCTTTCCTGTAGCGCAGCAAACTTTAACTGTAAACTGTGTAGGTGTTCCTGCATTGTAACCCCAGGCTGTAACATTGCCTTGTACAATGCCTTGCGAATGAACAGCTTGGAAACCGCTGTCTCACGCACATGGAGTTCTTTAAGTGCTTGCCACACACCTCTAGCTGTCTTGATTCCCCTCACATACGGCAACTGGGAATCTTCCAGCCCCAAGACAATTGTGGCCCTTGCTCTTTGGTCTTTATCGAGGTCTTCATCATCAGGCTTTGCAGGAAACTTACTCACCACTTGCCAGAGATGATCCCTCTGCAGCACTGCCTGCATGCGTTCTGACCACAGCAAGTAATTGGAGTCATTCAGACGCTCAAAAGCCATCTGAACTGGTTGTGAGGCCATCTTGAGAGCGATGTCCCTGGAACCCGGAACCAGCTACTCACGACCACCGAGAGAGAAAACAGGAACCACAGCACCCAGCACTCACACGCTGCAGCTGTTGTCCTTGTGTCCACTGCGTCACCAGCTCACCACAGTCAGGAACCAGCCAGTGTCCATCTGCTGCACCAACAGGAACAACAACTTCTGGAACTACTGGAACCAACACCATTGATGCTGACACCACCACAACTCAGGCTGGCAGCACAATGCCCATAACCTCATGGAACTTTGAAGTGTCAGGCATAGCCCTATTGGCTTTAGCCCAAACGTAGTAGAGTTTTCCTGCACAGCGAGGAAGCTAGTTGCGGCGGTAATGACTAGTCAGCTAGACTCAGAATAACTATTTACAGGATTTATTAAAAGGAAAAATAAAACCAGCAGAGTTTCTGCATACAAAACAAAGCAAATAAATCCTTTCTTTCTCTCTCTCTCTCATAACCATACACAGCACTTCTAACTCCTTCTCCTAACACACCTAACACCAAACTGTGCTAGCATTCCCAGATAACAGAGTTGAGTGCTGGTTGTTAACCAATCAGAGTAAGTAGTTTCTAGGCCAAGCAGACCTTGGCTTTCTGCCAAGAGTAAATTGACACTGCCTTGAGTTAATTGTGTGAAGCCAGAATCTGCAAGTTCCCATGAGAATCAATTAACAGAAACTGAACAATTACTCCTATAATATTATAAACAGTAGGTTTCCAAAAGTAGCCAGCACATAAACAGATAAATACAAAAGTTTATATAACTGGATAAAAGACATATTTAGTAATATACTTTAAAATTAGGCTGCAGTAATACACACAGCATATGGTTCGTCAGCACTATAGTATAGTGTATTTTAAAATGGGGTTTCAGAGTTTTTAGGGATTTTTGAATGTTTTATGTAGATTTTCAATTTCATTGTTCTGTGTGGCACAATGACAATAAAGATATCGTATATATCGTAAAAAAAATTACAGTGCCTGAGCAGATCAGACTAAAGCAGGTATGTGATAAAATATACTGTCTGCACAAAGCTTGCAAATATATCAGATTTCTCCTCCTTCTGCAATGCTAACTGCAGTCTTTGCAAAGCAACTGGTACCGAATCATCTGCTCTTGAAAATTCTGTGTCAGAGGTGGGGAAACTGTGGCCCTCCTGATGTTTTTGGATCCCATCAGCCCCAAATAGCATGGCCAAGGGAAGAGGGAGAGCTGGGCCTTAAGAGTCTCTCCATCAGTTCTGTTGGGAGACCACCTCCATTGGGGCTCCCCCCTCAACTGTCACCAAGCACCACTCATGCCATTAGGCTATAGTAGAGGGAGAGATGGGTTTTTGGTGCCTCTTAATCATCCGAGCTGGAATAGCGAGTATTTAGGCTCCTCCTCTCCATGAGAGATGGGATTGTGGTTCAAGTACCCCAAATTATGTTCATTTGAACATAATTCAGACAAGAGGGTACCTCTGGTGGAAAATGGAGGATACAAGAAAATATAGATCAACCTGTAGAATTTTGAGACGCCTACCTTGGAAATCTTCACCTCACGCTTCCCAGGAATTTCAGAGAGGTCTGCTTGATCTATTCTCCTGTTGAAAGAGGAACCAGAGGCTAGTGAGGTGTTGCATTGAAAAAAAATGTGCCAGGAGAATTTTGGGTGTCATATGGAGGACAGAATTCAAATCAAAGATGTGCTCTCCCAAGCCCACATTCCTAACATGTTTGCACTCCTGTCTCAGCGATGTCTAGGCTCAATTGATCCTGTTCTGGAATTACAAGGGACTTGGTCATTACACAGCCTATCACTACCCCTCAAACTCACAACAATATATTTACACCTACAAATATGTACTACACTCTTTCCACTATAGCATGTACACTTACTGTGATTTTGTAGAATTCCTCCATTTTAACAAAACGTCTTTGCTAAGAGCATTTTCCAACTGCTTCATTTTTCCTTGGTGAGGAAGAATAAATAATGCTGAAACATTGCTCTTGTAAGGGAGCTTCACAACCTTGCAGGACAGGATCTTATCATGGTAAGTCTCAAACCAGCTGACTTTGTTCATCATAGGGACTTTCACCTTTGTTTCCTCATCCACATAGAAGTCTCCTTTTCTTGTATTCAGAGAATTGAAAGGTTTTTCCCAACTGGCTTATGGAAAGAACAATAACAGTATACATGTCATTTAGTTCTTCAAAATATTAATTGTCATACTCAGAGCTTTTAATAAAAGCTCCTGTTTTGTGGCATCTTACTGTGCTGAGATACCTGCCTTTATAGCTCTGTTCTTAATCTAGGTCCCAATTACTTAATATCATTAAAGCCAAGTCCTGACAAAAGCTGGCTCAACATAGTTGTTCTAGCTCCCAGTGACACTAGGGCCAAGGCAGTGGAAATGGTCAGAGGGTGAAAGAAAATGTTCTTCTCAAGAGTATGTATATGATTGGTTGCATTATTATCAGGTTAATGAAATGTTTAAAAAGGATTGTAAAGAGTGCGGTTATGTGGAAAAGGATTCAAAATTTCAAACAGAAATACTAAGTAACGACTATAAAATTTTATCAAAAATGTATAAATTGTTGCTGGAATGGTATACAAAAGATGAAGAAGTTAAATCGGTGATGGTACATTGGGCCAGGGATTTTGGATAGAATTGGATGATTGGATAAAACTATGGAATCAAAGACTAAGATTTACAGCATGTACTGCGTTAAAGGAAAGTGTTATGAAAATGGTATATAGATGGTATAGTACTCCAGTAAAACTTGCAAAAATGTATAAAACATGTAATAAGTGTTGGAAGTGTAAAGAAAAAGAAGGGACATTTTATCATATGTGGTGGGAATGTAAGAAAGTGAAAGGCTTCTGGGAAATGATTTATAATGAATTGAAAAAGATGTTAAAATATACATTTGTTAAGAAACCGGAGGCTTTTCTTTTAGGAATTGTAGGAAATGAAATCTGTAAAAAAGACTGTAAACTTTTCCAATACGCAGTAACAGCGGCGAGAATACTCCTGGCCCAAAAATGGAAACAGGAAGAATTACCGACGGTTGAAGAATGGAGATCAAAATTTACGGACTTTGCAGAACTGGATAAACTAACAGGGAAGATCCGATAATTGCGAGACCAGAAGTTCATCGAGGACTGGGGAAAATTTACAGATTATCTGAAAAAATATATGTGATGAACAGACAACGCTTGTAGGTTTTCAATATGTTCTGTGAAAATATGAGGAATATTGCAAAAAAGGGAATAAGGCTGGGGAGGGTATATTTTAAAGGCAATATTAAAATTAGAAAATGTGTAAAAAAATAAATAAAACGGAAGATTGGCAGAGAAACTGAGGGAAGTAAAAAAAAAGAGAAGATTATGTGATAAATTCTAATAATGGTCGTATAAATTTGTATTTGAAAATGAATAAAAATATTATAAAAAAAGAGAAAATGTTCTTCTCACCAGTCTCCAAAGGAAGGTCGTAGTAGAATTGGACTATCTTCACAGAAGGCAAATCTCTGTCACCTTCAGCAAGAGGAGAATGGTCATGGTCCTCCTTGTGGTCAAGAGTATGGTGACGGTGGGCAAAAGCACAGAGCTCAGCCAGAAGCAAAGACAGGTAGATGTGAGGCATTGGGTTCCTCTGGGAGTTCTCTGGGGGGGGGGGGGTCACATTTAAAAATGATCATTGCAACTATACAATGAAGGATGCTGGCATTGCATTTATGTCTACTTTATATTAACATGGCAGACAATCTTTATTTGTTGCTTTTGTCCTTTCCGGTCTCTTAAGCTTCTCTGGTACTGTTGTGTGGAGGACTCTGGCTTGCATTTCAGCTATTGTCTGGCATTCTGGCAGAAATTTTTTAAAAACCCACTTTTTCCCCTTTGGGCAGAATATTAGGGACAAAGTGATCTTTGTTAAAACCCATGTTTTTGTTTTTGTTTTAAAAAAAGAAACAAACGTGCCAGCACTCATCCTGAAGAATCATCATGAAGTTGCTATAGGAAGTTCCAAACATTTAACAATTAAAAAATAAATAAATGGTGCCAGTACTGTGTGCCCCCAGAAAAAGCACAGGTTAAAACCTTTGTCAATGACCCAAAATGGAATAAGGTAAAATAAAGCAAAATTTGCCTGATGCTATTTCTTTTTTCTTTTTATCTTTCATTTTAATTTTGCAGTGTTACATTCAGTTACACCTTTTATCATTCTTTACAATACATACTATCAACATATATATAACTGTCTATTCATTTTAGTATAGTATATTATCGTGGTATGGGAGCAGCTCTGAAACGGATAAAAAAGCTTTACAGAGAATAATTAAAATTGCCCAGAATGTTATTGGGCTCCAACTACCAACCCTGGATGAGATCTTCACGTCTCGCACTTTGAAGAAGTCACACAATATCCTGAGAGATCCCACCCATCCTGCTCACAACTTCTTTGAACTGTTGCCTTCGGGCAGAAGATATAGGACAATGAAAACACGAACCACACGCCTTCTGAATAGTTTCTATCCAAGAGCTCTGATTGCACTAAATAATGATCTCAGGGCCAGTTGCAAGAAATAGCAAGCAGGGAGTAGGAAGGAATGAGACAGGTTTTTAGGTTATGTTATGCCTTTAATAGGTTATGTTACATTCTGGAGTATGATATGTTTTTATAGATTATGTCTGAATAGGATGAGAGTGTTGGAGATACGTGCAAATGTGTATGTGAACCCGGTCTTTGGGTGGGTGTTTGATTTTCGTTGTTGTGTATACTGTGTATATACGGACAATGACAATAAATTTATCTATCTATCTATCTATCTATTTTTTTGATTTATACCATTGTGACTTCGCTCCATCCATGCTCAGCTTTCAATATTATTCATTACTATAATATTGTGTTAAGGAAAATTATTTACATATTCCCCATTAGTCACTTTTCTTCTTTTAACCTTAACTTTAGGAACTTCAGTCAATGCATATCAATAAATTTGTTTTGAAACAATGTTTTGTCATGTATTCTTCCACACATTCCCATTCTTTCTTTAATTTTTGATTTGATTGGAATCTAGTATTTGCTGTCATTTTAGCCAGTTCTATAAATTCACAAAGCTTGTTTTGCCACTCCGCTACTGAGGGAGCAGTGCCCCTTTCCAGTTTTTGGCTAATGGTAGTCTGGCAGCAGCTGTGGCACATAAAAACACATTTTTCTTATCACCGGGGATGTCTTTTGAGACTAAGCCTAGTAGAAACGCTTCTGGCTTTTTCACAAATGATGTTCTAAACATCTTTTCTAGTTCTTTGTGAATGTTACTCCAGAATTTTTTTATTTTCCCACATCCCCACCATACATGATACATCGTTCCCTCCACCTCTTGACATCTCCAACACAAATTTGATTTTAGTTTGTATATTTTGGCTAGTCTGACGGAAGTCATGTACCACCTACATGACTTCAGTACGTGCCTGATGCTATTTCCAACACCCTTTGCAACTCCCCATTTCTACAGCTGCTTCTATTCCGCAGCCTCATTTTCAACCCATTTTTCACCATCACCTCCTTTTTCATACCTGCTCCTCTTCTCCCCTTTCCTGACATCTCCATTGGCACACAAACCACCCCCATGGTACCCTTCAAGCCACCCTCTGCTGTAGCAGCATCGGGAAAGGCATGCTTGATACTTACAGAACGTTCAGAGGTGTCTCTGGGAAGAAGCAGGGAAAACTCTTTCCAGTAAGTGGCTATTTATGTTGGGGCACTGTCTCCTTCATTAAACACAACTGACTAAGCCAAGAACAACAAATATTGACTATGGCTTGCATTGCTGGATACCATCATCATCAATCTTTTTTATGGTCCAGAGACCCAACCAATCATTACCAAGCAATACACAATTCATACAGCCTACCTCCAGGTGAAACAAGCATTTTGTTCAGAATATTGGGATCGTTGGTTCTTGCAACCACCGATAAAAACTTTGCCACTGCTAATGTTCCAGCATTTGTCCTGTCTTCCAATAGGAACCTGACATAGTGAGCCTCTGATTTTCCCGGGAAAGGTACCAGCAATGGTAATAACAGTTCAGCCCTGGCTTGCTCATATTTTGCACAGTGCAATAAAATATGTTTTATGGAATCGATGTCTTGAGCACACAAGCAAAGTCTGTCCTGGTAGGGAACTCCTCTCAACCTGCCATCCAACACTGCAGAAGGAAAGACATTTAGTCTGGCTTTGGTGAAAAGCCTTCGATAATTTGGTACTGTCAGATTTTTAATGTAAGAAGTTAACTTTTTTTTTAAAAAAAAAATGATATTTATTAAGATTTCAAAGAAAAGAATTACATAAATAAAAAGAAAGGAAAAAAAATACAAAAATAAAAATAAAAGGAAAATACAAAATACAGAGAAAGCGTGTTCTCCAATTAATGAGAGCACGTGTTGCGGTGTGGGCCGCCAGGCCAGGCCTCTTGTTGCCAGGCAGGTTAAGAGTTGTTGCCTGGCACTATGATTGGGTAACTGGGTTGCTGGGGCAAATTGTATGTTGCAAATTGGGTGGGTGGGACCATAGTCTTTAAATATTGGTGCACTCTGGTTTCTCTTTCTCTTTGCAGAGTGCATCGGATCAATCAGATCAGAGCCAACACTGCAAGAGACTTTGGTGATATTTGTGCCTTATTCCTTTTCCCTTCACCATTTCTTCCCTACCTAACCCACGCTGTGGGTAAATTTAGGCCCATAGGGCAAGGTCGGTTGGGGGGTGCGGGGAATTAGGCCTACCTTATTTTCTTGTTGTCGTTTAAAGCCATCCTCGGCTTAAGCGGCTCCGGGGAGGCAGCACGCCTTCAGGGTCCTTTTGGATTTAATTTAGTAGCTGGCCGATGGTCCCCCAAAATTTAATTAAATTGAATTCGGCCCATTCGGGCCTCCGGGGACACCAGGCGGCCTTTGGGGGGCTCTGGGCGGCTCCCGCGAGTGCAGGCCGTGCTGCTGCGTCGCAGCCTGCCCGGCCGCCCAGGCTGCGCCTAAATTTAGACCTTTTTTTTGGGCGCTACCGCTTTCCCCGGCCTTAATTTTGTCCTCGGGCCTAGGGAGACTGGGGGAGGAGGCCTGCTAGGCCCTTGGAGCGCTCCCTGTGCTACGGCCAGCTTGAACGGCCAGGCCGCGGCCTCTATTTTCGGCCCTCGGCGGCCGTTTGTTGCGGGGGCCTATTCAGGCCTTTAAAAATCCATACAGCTGCTGGGGGTGCTTGGCGCGGCCCCCGCGGCCTTTAGGCGACCCCCCCTTTTTTTTAATGATATTTATTGAAAATTTTAAAATTACAAAAGAGAATAAAAAAGAAAGAAAGAAAGAAAGAAAAAACAAAGAAAAGACAAACCACAGTCAAACAATACAAATTAATAAAAATCAAAATCAAAAAATAACACGACATTTGTCAAATCCAAGAATTCATGTCCCTGCTGGGCCGCAGCTCCCTCCATCCCTGGCGCCCAAGATTCAGCAACATCCTCTTCCCTCATCTGTTCTGTCAGGGCACACTCCTGATCTAATTCCTGGGTGGGCTCTATATAATATCCCACTGCCTGTCCAAAATTTCTAATCGCATCAGTCATAAAATCCGTCTTCTCATGTAGCTGTTCCAGTAGGGCACTTGTTTTACAGAAAGCACTCAACAGAGCTTCTGAATACATTGTCCTGCAAGGTCAGAAGTCTATTCCCACGATCGTAATCTGTAACAGCTGCGAGCTTCCCGATTCAAAATTGGTTACAGTTTCACAGGATCCCTCTAGGGGAAAAACTTCTGCTTGTTCTTTTCTTTTAAAAACAAATCTAACAACAAAGTTTCCTTTTTCAGATATTTTGTCAATATTTGTTCCTTTAAAATGCGAAGGGGAACAATGGAATCACTATGTATCTCTTCCTTTAGCTATCTGTCAAAAACGTTTGTCTCTGGTCAATGAGCTTCAAAGAATGTCAGTCCTGACACCCCGCTCCAGGATCAAGACGGTGGAAAGTTACTTTACTTTACACTCACTTCTGCAGGTTTAAACAGTCCAGAAAAAATCCCCCCTCTTCTCCTGCTTCCGAAGGGGGTTCCACAATTTTAAATGATGAAAGTTAATCCTTTAGAAATGATTTTCAGAACTTTAGTTTGCTGTGTCTTTGCTTTAATCTATCTACAAAGAAACGGAAAGCTGACTTCCTGTTTAGACCTTCCCGTTTCAGTGCCAAATTAAATTAAACTTTTAAGTCCAGTTTTCCTTTCTGCTCACAAATCCTTATTTAGAGTCCAATTGTCCGAAACTTAAGTACTCACGGGTGGTTGTTTTAAAAGCCAAATTGTCCCAGGAAAAAGGCAGCGCTCTCCGGCAACGGCTGTGCAGCTTTGCTCCACGGAAGAAGCAGTTGACTCTCAGCACCGCGCCACTTCCCCCTCTCCGCTCCGAAGCCCGTTAGTGGGTTCCTTTGTGGGTTGGGGGGGCGCTAAAGGTGCCCGCTGAGTCCCATGGTCACAGGCTTCATCCGCCTGTGATTTTTGAATGGGTCCCCGCTTCGCCGTAGCGGAAAAGACCCGATTCCCGTGGAGCTGGTCCCTCCAGTTCAGAGGGAGTCCGCCATTGCCGATGGCGCCACCCCGGAAGTCCTCAAATTGATAGGCGACCCCCTTTTGGGGGCTAAGGGGTTTGTTGCCCCTGGGGGGGCTGGCGCCATAAACGCGGCCTTCCCCGCTCTCCAGTTCTCCGTGCGTCTTTTTTCAGCGCTTTCCGAGCGTTATTTCTCAATTAATTGTGCAACAGTGGCCTCCTGTGGCCACTAGCTGTAATTGCACTTAACAAGCGTGCTTTTCCAATTTATTGTACAACAGTGACCTCCTGTGGCCACTAGCTGCAATCGCAGCGTATAATTTAAGTGCTGCACTGAGAGCGCCATCTGGTGGCGTCTGAAGGGTACTGCACCCTGATTTAATTAATTCTAATTTTGTGGTTCTTTTGAAGCGAATAGGTGTTGTTGCTTCTATTTGATTTAAGTGGTCTCTTTTCGGGCCAATCCTTTTCCATATTTATTTATTCATTTTATTTACCCCTATTTATTATTATTATTATTATTATTATTATTATTATTATTTTATTATCTTAGTTTTTATTTTATTATTATTATTATTATTATTATTATTATTATTATTATTATTTACTTCTTTGTGATCTGATTTGGCTTACTCATTTTATTCAATTTTAATTTAATTGGAGTTTAATTTATTTTAATTACTGGATTAATTTTGGATTAAATTTAATCAATTATTTATTTTATTTAACTTTTTACTTTTATTTTAATTTTGACTTTATCATTTTATTAAAGTCCAGTTTTATTGCTAACTTTACTGTCTTTTATTATCAGATATGGCCCCGAAAAAGGCTGGGAAAAAGGCGGTGACGGTCGTCTCTGCTAAGCGGCCCATTAAGGGCCCGTCACAATCCCTGCGTTCTCCAACCCCACCTCAGTCTGGGGGTCAATTGGAATCACTGGTTCCTGGGATATCAGGTGACCCTGTGGCTTTGGCGCGTCTTGCTGCGGAGGTGGACGGCCTTATCCGACGCTGTGCTTCCCGACCATCTACTTCGCTGGTGCCTGCTCCTACTGCGCCTGCCTCTTCCCCGGTTCTGTCATCGTCTAGTGAAGATGGGAGTGAATTTTCAGGGGCTGGGGATTTGTTGTCGGAAACCCCGCCCCGGTCCCTTGCTTTACCTGTGCCTCAGGTTGGCTCAAGGGGGGGGAGACGCTCAGGTAGGCAACGTTTAGGGAAGCGGGCCAGGGGATCGACTCCTGCCAGGGCAATTTTGCCAGCTCAGTCCTCCCCTGTTTTACCATCGGGTGCGGGTCTCTCACATGATTTTTCTATTCAGTCTACCTCAGGTGCCGCACAAGTTGAGGCAGATGCGGACTCTTCAATAGAGGACAGCTTGCCTGTTCCAGCAAAATCTTCTTCCGGGGGGCATCGCCACCGCAAGAAGAGTTCCAGAAGACGTGCCAAGAGGAGGAGGGGCGAGTCTTCATCTTCTTCCACAGGTACATCTTCTGGGAGTTCAGGGGACGAGGCTGACGCATCCCTGGGTCTTTATTGGGGTTTTGGAGAACCCATTGGTGGTTTGCCAAAATGGGCATGGCAACGCAGGGCTAATTCACATAGGGCCAGGTATGGGGCAATCCTTGATTGCTGCGATGGTAGATTGGTTCCTGACGTAAAGGTCTCTACTAACTCTGTTAGAGACATTATACCAGGGGCTCATTTGTCCTCTAAATTGCGGTCCAGGATTTTGGATGGCCGCTATGTGGACATTTTTGACCTGGCACCACCAACCGCAAGCCTGGATGCTCTTGATAAAGCCGTATCTGCCCCAAAGAGGCAGACTGCGCTTAAAAAGCCGGATAGGACTTTTGAGCGCTGGCTGGATAGCTTCCAGGTCTTTGCTGGGGTTGTCTCGGCTTCTTATCCTCGGAGGGCTTTGCATCTCTTTGTGTACCTGTCTATTGTCCGCTCGGCGCACGCCATGGCTGGCGCTGAGGCAGCAATCCTTTACGATGAAAATTTTCGACGTCGCGCTGCAAAAATCCCTACGGCTCGATGGGACCGCAGGGATTTGGACGTGTGGACCACTTACGTGGTCCCACATTTTGAGAGGAAGGCCCTGGAACAGCCCAAGCATAAGGCAGCCCCTGTTCGGCCTGGGCGTAAGAGAATCTGTTGGGATTTCAACAAAGGAGAGTGCCAACGACAGCCTTGCAAATATCCCCATGTGTGTGATACGTGTGGCGGGAGTCACCCCGCTACCAATTGTCAAGGGGGTAAGCGGCCCTTTCGAGGGGGGAAAAGGGGTGCTCCGCAACCCCCAAAGGCCACACCCTCTACCTCTTCCACTGGAATTGGTAAGTAGTGACTTACTGTCTATGGCATATACGCCGATAAAACTGTCGGCATTGTTGCCTTGGCTGCAGTCTTATCCCAACCGCGAGGCTGCAGCTTATTTGAGAGAAGGGTTTTCAGTGGGTTTTAGGATTCCTGTAGCCATGCCACCCGTGGCACGGAATCCTCGCAATCAGAAGTCTGTGCGGGAGATGCCAGATATCGCCCGCAGGAAGATTGGAAAAGAGTTGGCTTTACGTCGTATGGCTGGCCCTTTTGCAGTACCCCCGTTTCCTAAGTTGCATATTTCGCCTTTAGGTATTGTCCCAAAGAAGGCTCCGGGGGAATTTCGCCTTATTCATAATTTATCTCACCCTAAAGGCACGTCAGTAAATTATGTTATTCCCCCGGAGCTTTGCTCAGTGAAATATGCGTCCCTTGATCAGGCGATCAAGATGATCAGGAAATTTGGCCCTGGGGCCTTGCTGGCAAAGTGTGACATTGAGTCGGCTTTTCACTTGCTGCCTGTTCATCCTGAGGATTTTTGGCTGTTGGGTTTCCAATTTGAGGGGAAGTTTTATTTTGACAAAGCTATGCCTTATGGGCTGTATGAGTGTTTTAGTACCTTTTTGGATTGGGCCTTGCATGTTAAGTCCGGTCTAGGGGGCGTGCCCCATTATTTGGACGATTTTTTGTTGGCCTCAGCACACAGCACGGGCAACTGCGTTGTGTTATTTGAGGCCTTTGCTTCCCTTATGGGAGAACTGGGGGTCCCCTTGGCGGTGGATAAAACTGAAGGCCCAGCGACTCAATTGACATATTTGGGCATCCGGTTGGATACCAATGCTCAAACATCCACCTTACCCCCAGATAAGATAATTACGTTGCGTAAGGTTATTCGGGAGATTCTTCCTTTGAGGAAGGTTACTCTGAGGCAGCTTCTTTTTTTAAAAAAAAATGATATTTATTAAGGTTTCCAATAAAAAGAACACATCAATAAAAAAAATTAAAAAGAAAAAAGAAAAATACACAATTCAAAAATACACAATACATAATCCAAAAAAAAAAAAAGCAAACGACAAAAAAGAAAACAGTTAAAAATAATACCACCTTTTCATCACCATTTTTAAATTTACTTATTTTCTGGACCTCCTCATACCTCCCTCTTTTGTATTCCAGTTCAATTTGTTTGTCCAGCAGTTTCTTTCCCTCTTTTTTAATCCCAATCCTTAATCTTAATATAATATAACCTTAAATTTTTACCTCTTAAAAACCAAATTTCCATTTCCTTTAACTTTTTTTTTTAATCCTAATCCTTAATCTTGATCTATATATAACTTTAAAGCCTGTATAGCTAGAAGCCACTTATTTTCAATCCAACATCACTCTAACATTCTTTAATTTTGCAATGTTTCTGCAGATAGTCTTTAAATTTCTTCCAATCTTCCTCCACCGACTTTTCTCCCTGGTCACGGATTCTACCAGTCATTTCCGCCAGTTCCATATAATCCATCAGTTTCATCTGCCATTCCTCCAGTGTGGGGAGCTCTTGTGTCTTCCAATACTTTGCGATGAGTATTCTTGCTGCTGTTGTTGCGTACATAAAGAAAGTTCTATCCTTTTTTAACACCGTTTGGCCGACTATGCCCAGGAGAAAGGCCTCTGGTTTCTTCAAGAAGGTATATTTAAATACCTTTTTTAATTCATTATATATCATTTCCCAGAAAGCCTTAATCTTTGGGCACGTCCACCAAAGGTGAAAAAAAGTACCTTCAGTTTCTTTACATTTCCAACATTTATTATCGGGCAAATGATAGATTTTTGCAAGCTTGACTGGGGTTACGTACCACCTGTATATCATTTTCATAATATTCTCGCTTAGAGGCAGCTTCAGTCATTATTGGGTCATTTAAATTTTGCATGCAGAGTGGTGGCGCCTGGTCGCCCCTTCTGCTCCCGTCTGGCCAGGCTCACGGCTGGACTACGGGCCCCACAGCATCGGGTGCGATTGTCCGCGCAGGTACGGGCGGACTTGCAGGTCTGGCTGGAATTCCTAGAGGAATTCAGTGGTGTATCCTTGTGGCAGGACGTTTTAACCTCCACAATGATTTTCAAGTGCACTCTGATGCTGCTGGTTCTTTAGGCTTTGGGTTGTACTGGAATGGAACATGGTGTACCATGCGGTGGCCGCCTGAATGGCAAGGGGAAGCGATTACGCGAGACTTAACTTTTCTCGAGTTTTTTCCCATTGCAGTAGCAGTGCATTTATGGGTCGCGGAATTCAGGGACCGTCGGATATGTGTCTGGTCCGACAACCAGGCGGTGGTGAACGTGCTGGCAAAACAATCGTCCCGTTCTCCCAGGGTATCGGCCCTTCTGCGGTCCTTCGTCCTACATTGTCTGAGGTTTAATATTGTGTTTTCGGCATGTTTCATCACCGGTATATCTAACGAGATCGCTGATGCTCTATCCCATTTTCAGATGGAGCGATTCTGGTCCCTGGCTCCAGAAGCTCAGAAGCTTCCAGAGTATTTTCCATCGCACCTCTGGAGTCTTGGCAACACTTAGTCATGCAGGGAGTAGCAGCTTCCATTTCTACGTCCACTTTGCGATCCTATAAAAAAGCTTGGGCTGACTTTTTAAAATTCACGCAGTCGGTGTCCAGCAATTTTAAACCCCCTCCTACCACTCCTCAGGTCTTGTGATACTTAGCTCATTTGTTTCAGCTGGGCCACGCTGCCAGAACTCTGAGAATTCATTCTGCAGCAATTTCTTTTTTCAGCAAGTCCTTGTATGACAAGGATCCTTGTAAAAGGTTTGTGGTGCGTAAGGCCATGGAAGGGTGGGGCAGACTTGCCCCCCCAGGACGGCTGCCAGGCGTCCTGTCACCTTTGAGTTGTTGTCCAGAATGCGCTCCAAGTTGAGGATTGTGTGCTGGTCTAAATATGAAGCACGCCTTTTTTCAGCGGCGTTTTCATTAGCATTTTTTGGAGCCCTCCGGGTGGGAGAGGTTGTAGTGGAGTGCAATTCAGTTGGCAGTTCCCGTGGGTTGCTCTTCCAGGATATTAGCGTGTCCCCCCTGGAGTTGAGACTATTGGTGCGCAACTCCAAAACTGACCAGTTGGGTCGGGGGGAGGTTATCCACCTCCCTGCCACTGGGGAGGCGGGCCCGTGCCCAGTCAAGGACATAAGGAGGTACTTGGCCTTGAGGCCTCCTGAGGATGGTCCCTTGCTCTTGCATGAAGGTGGTCACCCTCTGGCGCGTCACCAGTTCGCAAAAATCATGCGTAAGGTTATTGTGGCATGTGGGATCTCGGCATCCGGTTATGCCCCTCATTCTTTTCGCATAGGGGCAGCGACCATGGCAGCACATTGGGGTTTGTCAGCTGCCAGGATTAAGGATCTGGGGAGGTGGAAATCTGATGCCTTCAAGGGTTATGTGCGTAACAAATGTTGATTTTGTTACTAATACTTGTTTTTTCCACTTGTAGATCCCTCGCCGGTACGCGTCTGGATAGTGGGACACAGCATCGTTCATTGGGCTGGCATCAGAGCGAGGCAATCTGCCAGGGGATCGTGTCTCGGCCTCCCTCAGCACGTGCAAGTGTCATGGATTTCCAGATGCGGAATGCTGTGGGAAGAGTTTTTGCCGCTTATTGAGCGTCGGCTGCTTTCTTCCCCTCCCCCTACGGCCATGGTGGTACAGCTGGGGGAAAATGATGTGGCAACTGTTGGTTGCCTTTCTTTACGCTCCATTATCATTAGGGATTTGGAGCATTTGGCCGCCTGGCTTCCTTCTGTGAGAATTATTTGGTCTCACTTGTTGCAGAGGCAATCCTGGCGTGGTGTTCCCCGCCCGGAGGCCGCTGAAAAGGCCAGGAAACGCATTAACTCTGCAGTATGCAAGAAGGTTTTGGAGCTGGGTGGGTTGGTGATTCCCCACCCCAGCATTTATTTTAGGCGGCAGCCCTATACCGGGCAGATGGAGTGCACCTTTCTGATTTGCGGAATGATATTTGGTTGGATGCTGTGGCTGAAAAATTAGGTTCCTGGTTGGGTTTGTGAGTGGTTGGCGGCGAGCGTTAAAGCTCGGGTGGCGGTTAGGCATTGGTTATAATATGCTGGTGGTGGAGGGGTCAGGATAGGCTGTGCCTGCCCCTCCAATTGCGCTGAAGGGAATTCCATTAAAGGAATCCTGCGGCTTGCCACGATTTCGTCCAATCCCTGTCATGGGACCAGGGCCGCCCAATCCCTGTCATGGGAATCCCTGTCATGGGACCAGGGCGGGCAAGCTTTCGGGGAGCTGCTGGGGTGAGCGGTGTGGGTCCGATGCTTAGCTCAAATGACCCCCAGTTTGACTTTCTCTTCTACTGGCTACCGATCGGACCTCGGGATGTCAGTTCTGTCCCAGGCGGGGGGACAGATAGTCATAACCAATGTCTAAACAACCACTCACTGATTTTGTATTTTAATAAAGTTGTGGCCAAAATAGTGCCCAAAAACCAAAACTAAAATTACATGTTATGTGTGAAGTTATTTGAGGGGTGGCCTGGGGACCTACACACGCAAAATATAAAAAACACTTTAAAAAAATATCAGTCTTTCCATGCCTTACATTCATTTCCTTGCTTCCCAGACCTCCTCACACCTCCCTTTTTTGTATTCCAATTCAGTTAGTTAATTCAGCAATTTCTTTCCCTCTTTGTTTTTATCTTAATCCTTTAACTTAATATATTATAACTTTGGATTCTCACCTGTTAACAGTCCATTTTTACATACACCTTTATAACATTGCTGCTTAAACCACTTAAGTTCATTCTGACATCATTCTAACATTCATTAATTTTGCAATATTTCTGTAAATAGTCTTTAAATTTCTTCCAATCTTCTTCCACCGACTCTTCTCCCTGGTCTCGGATTCTGCCAGTCATTTCCGCCAATTCCATGTAGTCCATCACCTTCATCTGCCATTCTTCCAGAGTGGGTAAATCTTCTGTCTTCCAATACTTTGCAATAAGTATTCTTGCTGCTGTTGTGGCGTACATAAAGAAAGTTCTGTCCTTCTTTGGCACCGTTTGGCCGACCATGCCCAGGAGAAAGGCCTCTGGTTTCTTCAGAAAGGTATATTTAAATACCCTTTTCATTTCATTATAAATCATCTCCCAGAAAGCCTTAATCCTTGGGCACGTCCACCAAAGGTGAAAAAATGAACCTTCAGTTTCTTTACATTTCCAACATTTATTATCGGGCAAATGATAGATTTTTGCAAGCTTGACTGGTGTCATGTACCACCTGTATATCATTTTCATAATATTCTCTCTTAAGGCATTGCATGCCGTAAACTTCATACCTGTGGTCCATAACTGTTCCCAGTCAGCCATCATTATGTTATGTCCAACATCTTGTGCCCATTTAATCATAGCAGATTTCACCGTTTCATCCTGTGTATTCCATTTCAACAGCAAGTTATACATCTTTGACAAAATCTTAGTTTTGGGTTCTAGCAGTTCTGTTTCTAATTTTGATTTTTCCACCTGGAAGCCGATTTTCTTGTCCAAATTGTATGCCTCCATTATCTGATAATAATGAAGCCTGTCTCGCATTTTGTTTTTTAATTTCTCAAAACTCTGCAATTTCAGTCTATCTCCCTCTTGTTCCAAAATTTCCCAATATTTCGGCCATTTGACCTCCATATTGAGCTTTTTCTGAGCTTTCACTTCCATCGGTGACAGCCACCTTGGGGTTTTGTTTTCGAGTAAGTCCTTATATCTTATCCAGACATTAAACAATGCTTTCCTGACAATGTGGTTTTTAAATGCTTTATGTGCTTTGACCTTATCATACCACAAATATGCATGCCATCCAAATACATTATTAAAACCTTCTAAATCCAAAATGTCTGTGTTTTCAAGAAGCAGCCATTCTTTCAACCAGCAAAAAGCTGCTGATTCATAATAAAGTTTAAGGTCTGGCAGGGCAAATCCACCTCTTTCCTTTGCATCCGTTAGTATTTTAAATTTTATTCTAGGCTTCTTGCCCTGCCAGACAAATCTAGAAATATCTCTCTGCCACTTCTTGAAACAGTCCATTTTGTCCAAAATTTGCAATGTTTGAAACAGAAACAACATTCTAGGCAATACATTCATTTTTATCACAGCAATATGGCCTAGCAGTGAAAGCTTCAAATTTGACCAAATTTCTAAATCTTTTTTCACTTCAGCCCAGCATTTTTCGTAATTGTCTTTAAATAGATTCCCATTTTTTGCTGTCATGTTAATCCCCAGGTATTTCACTTTCTTAACCACTGTTAAACCTGTCTCATTCTGAAACCTCTCTCTCTCAATCGGTGTTAAATTTTTCTCTACCACCTTAGTTTTTGACTTATTCAGTTTAAATCCTGCAGCCTGACCAAATTCTTGAATCAGTTCTAAAACCCTTTTGGTACTAGATTCTGGCTCCTGTAACGTCAATACTAAGTCATCTGCAAATGCTCTCAACTTGTACTGTTTGGCTCCGACTTGTATACCTTTAACCAACTGGTCCCTTCTAATCATATTCAGCAAGACCTCCAGGACCGATATAAAAAGCAATGGGGAGATTGGGCAACCTTGTCGTGTCCCTTTTTCAATCTTAAATTCTTCCATCACCACGTTATTTACAATTAATTTAGACTTTTGTTCTGAATAAATTGCACTTATACCGTTTTCAAAGCCTTGGCCTACCCCCATCCCCTGTAGGTTCTTCTTCATAAAACTCCAGGAAATGTTGTCAAAAGCTTTCTCCGCGTCTACAAATATCAAAACTGCCTTAGTATTTATGTTCACTTGTAATTTTTCTAAAATATTGATTATATTTCTCACATTATCAGACAAATGTCTACCCGGGAGAAAGCCTGCTTGGTCTTTATGAATCTCTTCCATTAACACTTTTTTTAGTCTTTTAGCCAAAATGTCTGCAAAGATTTTATAATCCACATTGAGCAATGATATGGGGCAGTAGTTCTTAAGCTGCCTCTTTTCAGTCTCTGTTTTCAGTACAAGTGTAATATACGCTTCTTTCCACGACTCTGGTGCCCTTTTCCCACCCATTATTTCGTTACAGACTTCCTTCAAAGGTTGTACTAACCATTCTTTTAAAGATCTGTAATATTTAGAAGTCAGTCCATCCGGTCCTGGAGATTTACCTAGTTGCATATTCTGAATGGCACCTTCTATCTCCTGTTCAGTTATTTTATAGTTCAGCATTCATTTATTTTCTTGAGAGATTTTTTGTAATCCATTTGTTTTCAAAAATCTATCTAAATCAGTTTCTTTCTGTGGTCCTTGTGTATATAGTTGTTTAAAGTACCTCTGGAAACAATTTCTAATCTCAGCTGGGTTCTGTATGTTCCTTCCTTCCACTTCTAAATTTGTAACCGTATTTAATTTTTGTCTTTTTTTCATTTGCCAAGCCAACAATTTCCCACATTTATTAGCCGACTCAAATGTCTTTTGTCTCATTTGTTTGATTTTCCATTCTATCTCCTGATTCATCATTTTCATGTATTGTACTTGATGTAACTTTATTTCTCTCAAAATCTCTTGCGACTTTGGTTTTGCTCTCAATTTCTTTTCACTTTCTTTTATTTTCTCCAAAATTTTATCCTTCTTCTCATTTTGGATTCTCTTCTTTAATGCGTTCTGTTGTATCAAGAACCCTCTCATAACAGCTTTGCTTGCATCCCAGATTACTCTTTTTTCCACACTGGTGTTCATATTTATCTCAAAATAATCTCTCAAGGTTTTTTGGGCCTTCTTAAACACTTCTTCATCTCTGAATAAGGTGTCATTCATCCTCCATCTGAAGGAACCAGTTGGTGTTAGTTTCATCTCCATCTTCACAGCATTATGGTTGGAGCAGGTTTTTGGGCAGATTTCCACTTTTCTTATGTTTGGTGCCATTCCTCTAGTTACCCATATTTGGTCAATTCTTGTCCATGTCAGCTTGGCTTCAGAGAAGAAGGTTCCCTCTCTGGCCAAGGGATTCTTTGTTCTCCAAATATCAACTAAGTCCAAGTTGTCTGTCATCTCAAAAAAGGTTTTCGGTAGTCTGCCGTCCTTAGTGACTACCTGTCTTTGTGCCTTGTCCATATGTGTAGATACCGCTCCGTTCATGTCTCCCATCAAAATCACATTATAATCCAAATAGTCCATCAAGGTCTCATGCAACTTTTTAAAGAATTCAGATTTCCCCTCATTTGGTGCATAAACTCCTACTATTAAGAATTGCTCTCCTTGTATTTGAATTTCAATTGCCACAAATCTTCCTTGGTCATCTTTAAAGATAAATTTCAGTAATAGTCTCTCCTTTGCATAAATCACTACTCCTCTTTTTTTAACTTTATCCGAAGAAATAAATTCCTGGCCCAGTCTTTTATTAATCAATACTTTCCTGTGTAGCCTTGTTACATGTGTTTCCTGTAAACAAATCAAGTCCACTTGTTCCTTTTTTAATAAATGAAACACAGATTTCCTTTTCTGAGGGGAGTTCAGACCATTACAATTCCAGCTTAATAGTTGCAGAGCCATGATGTAGTTACTTTACTTCTCCTCCAACTGCACCAAGTGCCTGTTCCTGTTCTGTCGGTGGTATCACCTTATCCAGGCGGTCTTTTAATTCAAAAGGTAGTCTTGGTATGTCTAAAATTCCTCTTTCTAGTATTCTTGACTCTTCTCCAGCTTCTTTCTGCAGGTCTTCTCCGTGGTCTCTCAAAAATCTTTCTTTGTCGTCCTCTGATCTTATTTTTATCTTTCTCCCTTTGTAGCTAAAGGATAGGCCTTGGGGGAATTCCCACCTAAAGATGATTCCGTTGCTTCTCAACAGGGCGACCAAATCTCTATAATTGGACCTAAGGTCCAGAAGATATTTCGGAATGTCCTTAAATATCTCCACTTTTGACTGATGTATTTCCAAAGTCTTCTGGAAATGCAGACTCAAGATTTTATCTCTCTCCTCTTTTGTTCGGAGGATGATCAAACAGTCTCTCACCCTGTTCTTCTTCCCTCCTCTTCCAAGCCTAAAGGCACTCACTATCTTAAAGTTTTCCTTCTCCAAATCCGGGTTCCAAAAGTCTGCAAATTCCTGCGTAAGAAAGTCAGTCAGATTGTCTTTCTCAAGTTCAGGTACAGCCCTGATCCTCAAATTCGTTTGCTTCTCCTTCAATTCAGTCATAGACAATATTGACCTGTGGTCTTCAAGTTGTTTGTGTAGCGGTGGTATCTTCTCTTCTACAGCAGTTGCTATTTCCTTTGCTTCTTCAGCTGTCTTTCGGGTCGAGGTAGATTCCAGTAGTACTTTCTCAATAGTTTCTGTGTTAGTATTTACCTTCTGTCACAAATTGTTAATACTTGTGGTATTTTGATCAATTTTAACTGATGCTTCAGCTACTTGTTTACTTATTCTTTCCAAAGATTCATTAATTTTACCTAATGCCTGAGCCAAAACATCTTCAGATGCCATTCCTTTGGGTTTAGATTGTACCAATGCAGCTCCTGTTGGTAGTCCAGAAGGACCAGAAGTTGATGCTCTTTGCTGCAACCCAACGTCTGTACAAAATAATCTACCAGACCTCGTTGCTTTTTCCTGAAGCAAATCTATTTTCTCCTTTCCATCTGCCATAACACTCTAGATAAGGCCCAAGGTCAATCTCATGATCAGAATTTGTTTTGAAGTGGAAAATTCCCCTGGCCCAGCTGTTATTATAACAATTTCAAACTTCCTCTAGGGGGACACAGTAGCAGTCAGGAATTGTTGCCTTAAAATAATTAACCTTTTTTCTTTTAATCCCCCAATTCACAAAAAAGACGACAGTTTCAATTTCAGTTGTTTTCCAGTTACTTTAAAACCAGGAGAAGCCAGCCAGAAATATTGTATCTCACTTGTATCTCACTTGCAGAGTTAGCTGTCAAAGAGTACTTTCACCAACAGCGCATTTCACAGTACGGCATTCTTGTTGTTCACTGGCAACCCGTTCCCAGGTTTTAACGGGGGATTTTAGCTTCCTTTTCTCTCTTTTTGCAGGGAAATACAGTTCAGACCTTTCCCCCCTCCTCTCCTGCACTCAAGGGGGAAAATCGCTTATTTGATGTTAGAATTATAGTCCATTTCAAACGTCTTTCAAGGTTTCCGCTTACAAGTTCATTGCTTTACTCTATTTACAAAGAACGGAAGGCAGACTTCCTGTTTATGCCTCTCCGCTTCGGTATCAAATTACTTCTTTGTTCCTTTGTTTCCCAAATTAGCCTACTCACGGATAGTTGTTTTGTAGCCAAATTGTCCCAGGAAAAAGGCAGCGCTCTCCGGTAACGGCTGTGCGGCTTCGCTCCACGGAAGAAGCAGTTGACTCACAGCACCTCGCCGCTTCCCCCGCTCCGCTCCGGAACCCGTAATCGGGCTCCTTTGCAAGTTGGGGGGCGCAAAAGGTGCCCGCTGAGTCACACGGTCACAGGCTTCACCCGCCTGTGATTTTTAAAGGGTCCCCGCTTCACCGTAGCGGTACAGGCCCGATTCCCGCAGAGCTGGTCCCCTCCAAGTCAGAGGGAATCTGCCATTACCGATGGCGCCACCCCGGAAGTCCCCAATGAAAGAAGTTAACTTAAAGACATGCCCATATTGTACTCCTACTGCCAGCAGACTAAATAATGCGTGTGATCGAGATCGCAAGTCACTGTGTGCATTATCCCATAATCTTTGCTTTAACGTCTTTAGGGCGCCTTCATAACCCAGGTAATACAGTTGGGAGGGGGTGACAGACCAATAGAGGTGGCTTTTTTAGCCATAGTTTTCTGCAATTTGCTGACAAATTCCTCATTGGTCAGGTGTTGGTACAAACCCTTCCCTAGATCAAACACTGAAATCCTGAGCCAATGTTTTAGGGCAGCCCACCACGCTTTAGTTGAAATTGGGCATTCACCAGCTTCTAACAGAAGTATGGAGTTGGGTACCTGCAGCAGAGATCGTAGAAATTTTGCCTGAAAGCCATCTAGCTTTGGCAGGAACCCATTATGCCAGACATTTGTAGCGTACAGGAGTTGGGAAACGGGTTTTGCATTGAAAACCCTTAAGGCTGCTGGAACATATTTGCCGTCCTTTGTGAAAAAGAATCTGAGTATGGCTGGCTTTGTGATCTCCGCCTTTTGAAGGGAGGTTTGCCAGTGGTGCTTCCAAGATCCTGTATGATGGAATGTGAGCCCTAGAAAACTGAAGTATTTGATCTTTTCAAGGTTATGGCCATCCAGCACCCATTTAGACTGCGAGAAGCTTCTTTCGAAAACTAAAATTTTAGATTTTTCATAATTAATGGATAAACCATTTCCAGAACAGTAATCAGAAAATTTCCTGAGCAGATATTTCAGACCCAGTCTGGAACATGAGATGATGGCCTCGTCATCCGCATATAACAACAAGGGGGTCCTTCTCATTCCTAGTTTTGGAAGGTGTACATCTGGGTCCATTAAGCTCTCTTCTAGGTCATTTAAGAATAGACAAAACAATGTGGGGGCCAAAATGCATCCCTGTCTCACCCCCCTAGTCATCTGGATACTGTTTGATAACTGATAACTGTCCATGCCAACCGCATCAGACCTGCAGTTTGGTTCCATTGTACAGGGCTTTTATAAGAAAGAGAAGTCATTTGTCCTGCAAAATCAGATTTAATTTGGACCATAGCTGGGATCTGGGGATGGAGTCAAACACTGATTTCAGATACATGGAAGCCATGAAGAGCTTACCCTGTAGAGGCCTGGTATACTTCTCGGCTAGGAAGGAGAGCATTAGACAGTGGTCTGATGTTGAATGGTTCTCACGAAAGGCTGCCTGGGCTTCAGATACTATATTATGTTAATTTAGAAAAGTTGTCAGTTTCCTGCTGAGGCATCGGACATACAGCTTCCCAATTCTTGAAAGCAGGCTAATTGGCCTATAATTGGAGGATACATTTGGGTGACCTCTCTTAAAGATTGGGACTACTATAGCATGTTTCCAGCTATATGGTACTTTACCCGAGTTATTTACTACCGTAAAAAGTGCTGCCAGAAGCGGAGCCCACCAGTGCTGGTTTGATGTAATCAGTTCCGCTGGGATAAAATCTTTCCCCGGAGTCTTTCCACTCTTCAGATTCCCAATTAATGTATGGACTTCCTCCACAGTATCCGGCCTCCAATGAGGGAGCAGTGGCAATTCTGCCCTGTCATCATCCTGGAAGCTGGAAGGGAGGTTTGGATTTTCCATAAATATATTTCTGAAGTGGTTTTCCCAAACCTGAGCTGGAATGGCACAGCTGGGGGCTGAAGAACTATTTTTCATTGAGTCCGAGACCAGTTGCCAAAAGAGTTTAGTTTCATTGTTTAGTGAGGCATTCAATAGCAGGGACCTGGAATTTTGTTCGGACTGCCTTTTTTTTTGAGGCCAAAAGGGCTTTATACTCTTTTTTGATTTTGAAATAAGATGTAGGTAAGTAATTTAGTCCAGCGTTTCTATAGGCCAAATAAGCGTTCCTTAAGGCTTCCTTCTTTGTGCGGCACTCTTGGTCAAACCAACAGCGTCCTTTAGCAGTGCGTGGCTTGCCGGCTGAGTTTATGTTGACAGAGACCACATCCTGCAAGGACTCAATGAGTTTTTTGTAAGCCGTCAGGGAGGAATCTATTGATAAATTGTTTATTATAATTGATCTTAACTTAATTGCAGTTTGTGAATTCAATCTATTCTCAACTGCAATTGCTGTCTCAGGTGTCCATTTTTCTCCCCACACAGTGCTGGATCATTTGCTTTATCTATTTCCTCATGTTCTATGTAAGAGCGCTGAACTGAATTTTGGCCAGTAGTGGAGACAATTAGAGGTAGGTGGTCGCTTTCGGTCCTATTATCTATGTTGAATTTTTTAATTGATTTGAAGGCCTCCCTGTTAGTGAGACAGTAGTCTACTATGCTGGCTCCATTTGTATTTATGAATGTGTACTCGCCTTCTCTGTCCCCGGGGAGCGCCCCATTAGCAATGATAAGGTCAAGACTTATTTGTAAAAAAGCCAGGCAGAAGCCAGCATAGTTGATCTGACAATCTTTCAAATGTCTACGAGGGGGTGGGTTTAGAAAGAGGGCGCTATTTTCCTTTAGATCTCTTAATATTGGGAATTTTATTTCCAGGCTATCATCATTTGAGCCTATTCTGGCATTCATATCTCCCATTAGGTAAAAAGGCGATCCGGGGTACTTAATTTGTAGGGAATAAAGGAAACTATGGAATTTACGCCATGTTGTCTCGATCTGTGTTTGCACTGTATATGGTGGGATATAAGCTGAAACAAGAATGATACTCTTGGATTCCAGATGCAAAGTGATCCCCAGTGCCAACTGCTCAAAAACTGAGCACTCAGTAACATGTGACGCCAATTGAGTGGAAACCAGAGTTACTAGGCCCCCCCTCGGTCGTCCCCTTCCGAGCAGTTTAGAGGCCTTGATTTCATAGGCGTGGTAACCGTCGAGAACTATGTTGTCAGTTGCCCAAGTTTCCTGTAGCATTATTTTTTTTTATTTTTTTTATTAGGTTTTCACGTTTTATATTGACATCACAAACACACAAAGACAAAGACAAACATGTATAATTTCAAATCCTTACTTTCTTAACCACATTCTCTGACTTCCCCGCACCACCCCTTCATACATCCTAATTCCAATAGTTAGCTCAGCAAGTTCTTACTCTCATCTTCACAATATTATTGTAATTATTTTTTTTTAACTTAGTTCTGCTTAATTAACCAAATTTAACTTATACATCAATTATAGTCATTACATCCTTTTCTAAGGTCGACCTAAGTTCCCTTCCACAAATTTCCCAATTTTAAATATTAGTTACTGAACACACTACCTAAACATAAAAATCTTAAAATTATCCTCCTTTTGGATTCAGAAACTCTCACCCCCCCTCTTTCCCGGTTTCGATCCCCCAGAACATAAGATGTCCACAATATCAGTTCTTAGCCTGGATTTCTCACGTCCGAGGCCTTCAAATCTCCGTCAGTCCCTCTCCGCCGGTTTTGTTGATAGTCCTTTATGTTGGTCATCGGGTCTCGAAGGAGCTCTATCCCAGTAAAATCCATGTTTCTTCCAGCCAGTCCTCCATATTCCAAAACGGAGCCCCAATCATATTTCTTGCTTCTTTTAAGTCCAAATGTTCCAAGTGTCCCAAAGGCTTCCTCCTTCATCTTGAACAAATTTGCAATCCGTAGTTCTTCAATTTCAATCCAAATTCCCATAATCT
The DNA here is from genome assembly GCF_964106645.2 of Podarcis pityusensis. Classification (NCBI taxonomy): domain Eukaryota; kingdom Metazoa; phylum Chordata; class Lepidosauria; order Squamata; family Lacertidae; genus Podarcis; species Podarcis pityusensis. The sequence continues at coordinate 21,114,786 of NC_138028.1, forward strand.
GTATCTTGTTTTCTTTATAATCCACAATTTCCTTATTTTCTTTATATTCCACAATTGTAGGCTTCTGGTTGGCCCTTTCCACCAACAACATTTCCGCTCCTCCTTCTCCCTCCTCTAGTTCTGAAAATATCTCTTCTGATTCAGCTGCAGAATTATTTTTTGTCAAGTCCTTAGCACAGTCAACAGGATTATTTACTTTAAGATTCAAGGTCGCAAGCTTTGTAGCCATAGCTGTACTCTGGTCTTGTAATTTTCCCACGAGCAGAAACATTTTTTCCAACTCGGCCTGTAATTTTCCATCTGCAGCCATTGTAATGTCTCAGAATCCCCCCTAGAGGGATTCTGGTTACTTAGTAGTCCTTCTCCAACGGTCAGTAACTTTATTTATTTATTTCTTCTTTGTTTCCAACAATTTAGAATCAAATGTAACACATCTAGTCCTTAAAAATAGTAAATAACAATTTTTTTCTAGGTTTGAAAGCTCGTTTGACAGCTCCTTTGACAGCTGTCAAACTCCTTGTGTCTCCTCAGCAGGCTCGCTCACGGATCGCTCCCGGATCCGGGGGGGGGGGTTCACATCAACTTCTAAGATTCAGTTCTCATCCTCCAGCACAAAACTTCTAATGCCAATCATGAAATTAATAACTTTTGTCTCACAAAGAGAGAAATGGTCTCTCCACCTTAGTTATCCAATTCTTGCTTTAAATGTCTGCAGGAAGGGGGGGCGGACTTCCTTTTAGCACTCCCCCGATCGTTCCAAATTCAAGGAAAAAGAATTTTTTAGTTCCAAATTCCGTACTACTCACGGGTTATTTCTTTTTCAGTCCAAATGTTCAAGGAAAAAAGTCAGCGCTCTCCGGCCATGGCTCGCGGCTTCACTCCACTGAAGTAGCGGTCTACTCACAGCACCACGCCACTCTCCGCACCCTCTCCGAAGCCTTTAAAAAGGCTTCTTTGTGGGTCGGGGGGGCGCAAATGGTGCCCGCCGAGTCACCAAGTCCACAGGCATCCGCGCCTGTGGTTTCTGAGGGTCCCCGCGTCGCCGCGGCGGCAGGACCCGTCCTCAGTAGAGCCGATTCCCTCCAGAGCTCGGAGGGAATCCGCCATTAACCGATCGCGCTAACCCGGAAGTCCCTCCTGTAGCATTATTATGTCAAAACACATTATATATTCACGAAATGGCTCATCCCCTAGTTTGTTGGCCCAACCCGCTATGTACCACGAGATGATGTTAAGGTTGCAAGTTCCATAACTGGCTTGGCTTCATTGTGTGTGTGGGGGGGGGGAATTGTTATCAGCTCTCCCACTGGTTTGGTAGTGATGCAACCGTTTTTAGGATATGCAAGGTGTTGTTCTCGGGGTTGAGTTGCAGCATTTTCCCAATTTCCCGGCATCGACGGTGTTATGTGAATTGCTGGGACCATCGGGGGGTCTTCTTCAAAGACACTTAAATCTGTCTCTGGCTTTCTGTGTGTCACATTTCCCTTGGGAGGACCGTCACTTGGCATTGGCTGATCAGATTGTTAGAATATTTCCGTTCCACCTTAAAAGGGAGCAGGCTGTGAGTCACAGAGTCTGCGTATTTCCTGTTCACAGGATGTTTATGTTTCCTATTGCTTTCGTTTTCTCTCTCTGTGTCCGAGACACTAAAGCAGGCAGTCATGTTTTTCTGTGTTCTGATCAATGCTGAATAAACTTGTAAATAATGCTCTCCTGAGTGCAACTTTTGGCTGTGCATTATCTGCTGATAGAGTGTGCATGAGCTGTGGAATGTGGCAAGATATTTTCTAGAAACTCATGTCGCTGCGTGCCTACGGGAGGTCGATAGATCGTCCGGCAGACGGCTTGGGGGCCTTGATGGACTTTATCTCCCTGGCAGTATCCCAACAACAGGTTATGGGCCCAGATTCACAGCACTTACAGGAGAGTAAGACTGCGACAGACTGCTGAAAGGTATGTGGAAGAATAGCGAAAGTAAGGCTTTTCTGATGCCTTGGAAGAGTCTTTGAGTCCGGCTGGCCTAATTGGATCTGGGAGCCGCGCCAAAGGCTTCATGATTAATGGGAGCCGAGATAAGGGGTCTTTGAAGTGAATAAGACTCACAGCGCAAGTAAAAGGCTGAGATGGATCTTTTACAATCCTCAGAAGCTGCTCCGTCTCCACCAAAGCTAAATGGCCACAACTATCAGACCTGGGCAAGGTACTGTGAGGGCCAGATGAGAAAGCTTGGAGTGTGGAATACCGTTTCTGAGGACCCCCCAGCCCCTGTGACAGATGAATGGACGGCACAGGACTCAAGAGCCATGGGGATAATTTTGCTCTCAGTAGCTCCTGAAGAGTTAATCACCCTGGCTGGCAAGGCCAGTGCCCGTGAGATGTGGGACGGGCTTAGAGCCTGTCATCTCCCACAAGAGGCTGGGTCTGTGTTGCTTTATTTCAGAAAGCTGCACAGGAAGCGTTTGGAGCCAGGGGAAGACCTTAGAGCCCACGTTTTACATTTGCAGCATCTCAGACAGGAATTGACTCAGAGAGGTTTCAATATGCCTGAGTCACTGTTTGCAATTCTCATCCTGGACTCCCTGGATGAAAGCTACCATGCCGTGGCAAGTCAGCTGGCGACCCTCCCTGCGCAAGACCTCACTGCTACAAAGGTCTTGGCGACTTTGCAAAACGAATACGATAGAAGGAATGCAGCTGAGTCGGCTTGTGCGCTCCAGGGGGAGCAATATGGGACAGCATTCCAGCCTCCAGGGGGAGCCAAAGCGTTGGCAGCTGCGAAGTGCTGGAACTGTGGGACCCAAGGTCACACTCAGAAGTTTTGTCCAAAGACTGGAAATAAACAAAGGAAGAAGCCAGCAGATGGCAAGAAGCAGAGGGGGGGGTGGAAAGCCCAAGCCAGGGAAAAACAAGGCTTTGTTTGCTGGCACAGCTTCACCAAAGGCTAAAGGCAAGTCTGATGGCCAGGAGCAGGGCGGCAAGCTGCAAAAGCCCACGCCTGTGAAAAACGAGGTTTTGCTTGCTGCAAAGGCTGCTCCAAAGGCCAAAGCCAGGTTTGTTGTTGATTCAGGCTGTACCCGCCATGTCTCAAAGGACCGCCACCTATTTATCTCCTTCAAACCTCAAGAAGGTGAGGCATAAACAGCTCCTCCTCCAAAATCCCATACAAAAAAGCTGTATTAATGTCATGATGGGAAACATGCAGTTTCTCCTCCACAGCAATCTGGTGCAGTAATGGGTATGCAATCAGGAGTACTCACTATTTGGGAAGAGGACGCAGTGACCATGGGCCTGAATTGTTGGTAAAAGGTTTCAAAAGCAGAGAAAAAACTGCAACAATGCCTGTGGGTTGCAGGGCACAGGAGGCTTCCCTGACCCATCTTGAACACAGGACCCACTTATATTGGGGAATTATTGGGGAGAAACAGAAGATTGTGCCTGTTGGGTTCTCTTGGAAGCCATTATATCACCCGCAACAGTAACCCTTGTACTCCAGACTTTAATTGTGCAAATTGGTCAAGCAGACCGGGCACTGTGCCTTTTCCTTTTTAAATTAAGCCTTTATTACAAGAGGACACTTTAGCCCAGCCAGCCTAGTTCAATATTGATTAAACTGACCACACTTGGAAAGAAATCAGATTCAAAAACCAGTAATCCCCAAAGGCCAATGAAACTAGGTTAAGACCAGGTGTGCAGGTTAAAGACCGTAGGCCTTCACCTTCCCTTCCTAAACCAACCCCCCTCTTTCCCCTTTAGTTCTTATTTATTTATTTATTTATTTATTTATTTATTCTTTCTTTCTTTTGTTTTTGGTGTGTGTTTTTTTCTTTGTTTTTGTTTGTTTTGCTTTTTTAGAATACACTATAGACCAGCAAGCCTAGTTCAGCACAGTTCACACTGCTTATAGGCAAAATATAGGTAAGAATTCATAGGCAACAACTAGTAAATACAATAGCCAATGAAATTAGGTTAATTAGATTGTGAAAGGAAGATCAATTTGTTTATTATTTACGTATTTTAAAAGGGTCATCTAGTCCAGCCCCCTGCAAGGCAGGAATCTTTTGCCCAATATGGGGCTCGAATTCACAACTCTGAGATTAAGAGCTTCATGCTCTCCTAACTGAGCTAACCCAGCTGCTTCAAGTTTATAACAACTCAATATTGAACAGAGTTGTATTACCTTTCCCCCCAAAAGGGGACGTGAAAGATACTAAAACAAACACTGGCCTTTATGAACAAATAACTCCAAATCACTTATAATAAATTAATGTATTCAAGTAAACTGTGCCAGGCGTAAAGGCAATAAAACTGCAATGATATAATTAAATTTTATTATTATTACTATTATTGTTAAAATTATTTTATTTTATTTTTATGCTGTGTAGTCAGCTGCGTTTGGTTCTCCCTATTAACTTTAATGAAAAGCATTGTAGTTTATTTTATATATATATTATATATATATATAATTTATTTATTTTTGCCCCACAATCAGGCTCAAAAAACCCACACGTGCTATCAATTTAAGCCACAACCACCAACTACCCAAGCATTCAGAACCAACCATGTATCACTTTAGTAGCAACAAGCTGAAGGCAAGCCACAATGTAGCGATAGGGACTGCAGGCTAAGAAATGTGAGGCAATTAAATACCAATGTAGCCAGCTATGTCACAATATAAAGCTGCTAGCACGGAGAAGCTAAACTAGATTATAAACAATGTAGCCCACAGGAGGTAAGTAAAGCTGATGATCAGATAAATTCAAGTTCCCAGAGGGCTCGCATGCAACGGAGCTTAATAATAATAATAATAATAATAATAAAACCCAAAATGCATCGGATGTGAAAAAAGGGGCCAGCCTTGCAAGAAACTGCCTCTTCTAAAATGGCTGCCCATGCTGGACCACGTGGTGAAAACAAAATGGTGATGGCCAGGCAGCCGTAACCCTGACAACAATAAAGAACCAGCGGCACGTGAGCAATGGGGGGAGGGGTATTAGGCTGAAACCTGATAAACTGGCTGGTAATGCAGTCCCCAGAACAATCCCTTTTTCCTGCTTGCCTCACCCCCCCAAACAAGAATAATGTACACAAAAGCAACCCCAGTGCTCCCTGACCGTGTTCTACAGTGACCAATTTAAAAGCTCCACATGCCGCACTGCCCTTTGCCACAGCAACCCCGAGCCCTCAGGCGACCCTGCCACCAATAGCTTAAGCTGCTGCAACAAATTACTCCCCAACTCCTTCTGCAGTCCCTCCTGGTCAGCTCCAAACCTTAGGAAGCGTTGGCTCCAAAGCACCCAGGGTCGAGGCGAAGGCTCCTGAAACGAGGGGAAGGTTCCAAAGCCGGGAAAAGAGACTTGCAGCAGAGGGCTGCAGGACAAAGTGCTACCCACAGGAAAAGAAACGGATTCTGCCGGCAAACAGCAGCTCTTAAGGGGGAAAGCAGCAGCCGGAAAAGGCAGGCAGCAGCAGGCACAGCAACTAAAAGCAAAGGGGGAAAGAATAAGCAGGCACACAAGCTCCAGAGCAGGCAACACAAAGATAAGATCTCCGACAAACTGGAGCAGCTGGGAGTGGCAAAGAGGGAGATCCCAGGCCGCCGCTGCGTTAAATGGAGCAGGCCATGCCCCCCAGGCCTAGAGGAACCAGAGCCTAGTGAGGTATTGCTTTGGGGGGAAAATGTGCCAGGAGTATTTTGGGTGTCATATGGCAGGGGGAGGAAGGAAAAGGAGGGAACTCATGCCTGTCGTAAAAAAAAACTTCCAGGCCTTAAGGGAAGGTCTTGGTTTTGGGGAGAAGTGTCTCCCTCTGTGTGTGAGTAACAGCTTTAGTTCTCTGGTGACAGAAAGAAGCAAGAGATGGAACTGGCTGATGGGTGGATGTGGGTCAGAAAAATGCAGGTCACACAACCGAAGTTGAATCCTGAAAAGAAAGAGGTGCTTTGCATTCTGGGCAGTGTTGCACATCCTTGGAAGGAGCAGCTCTGTAGTTTGGCAGTACTCCTGGATACAAAATTGTCACTATCCAAGTACTCCCTTGAATATCAAATGAATTGCAGAACATTGTCCACTGCACTGATAAATTTCCCCATTGCCAGAGGGCTAAACTATCCTAAATCCCATTATCACTTTTGAATGCCGAGAAGACCATGGCAGTGATCTGCCCTCTTTGAAGATAGTCCCAGGAAATACTGGGTTTGCCTCTAGATTACACCACCAGCTTGTTACGATATGGATGCAATGCAGCTGCAACTGCTAGCTTGAAAACATCACATGATGGAATGTTGGGACTGTTCCGTGGGAAACAGAGGGACAGTCAATTCACAGGGCAATGCACCGGAATTAGCTCAGAGTGTAATATGAGCTCTTCCTCTTGTTCTTGTACAGGAAGTACAGGAAGTCTTTGTCACTCGACTGCTGGAGCTTGAAGAGAGCAGTCATGTTTTCTGTAATGCTGCAAAGACAGAAATAAAAGCATGTAAAAACATTTCTGTCTATCTCCTTTTCCCTGCCGGGAGAGCAGGAGGGAGGGGGTGTGTTCTTCCCATGCTGAGAAGAATCACCTATCGAGACCTAGCCTGGATCTTGCTGGGGAATGCAGCCAGGGAGGTCAACAGGAGACCAAGCCGGGTGCCTGGGAGTGTTGCCAGTTACTCCCGATATAGGCTTGATTTCCGAGATCTGGTAGCACGGAGCCGATGGTTTCGATCCATGAAAGCTGCAAAAGAGATTGATGGATTGTATTCATCCTCTGCAAGGATATAAAGGAAGATATGGTAGCGGGCGGATGGGAGCTACAAGGATGGCTGAGCACCGGAGGAAACATTTTTGCTGATAAGCTACGAGCAAAGGAACCCCTAAAGGTATGCTGAATGTTTGATGGGCTAAAAGAGTGAACGCGGATTGATTCTTCTCTGGTTCACAGAAGCTACTTTTTGGATAAAAAAACAGCACTGAGAGAGAGCCACATTCTTCAAATTCCTTAGGACTGATAAGCTCTGCAACTGCCAGCCTGCTAAGTCCAGTTGCTAAGCGACGAGACATATGTACTTTTCAGCTACTTCTGAGCTAGTTAGCTTGAAAAGTAAGTGGAAAATTACAAGCCAAGTGAGGCTGGGACTGTGAGAGGCTGGAAAAACACTGGTGGTTTGTTTGTTATCTCACTGCTCTTGGAGGGATTTTCCAAAGCAGCCTGCATTTAGCTGCCAGGTGCAAGGCAGTAAACAACCAATAGACTTTTGGATTTTACAGGCTCGAGAGTGAGAGCTGAGGCTTGGATTCAAAATGGATACCAAGAAGGGGGGAGGCTTACCTTACCCACCTCAACTGACTAATGACAATTATTCCTCATGGTCTGTAAAGATGAAAGCCCTGCTTCAGAATCAGAGGCTTTTTGGGGTGATTGATAATCCCATCCCTGCTGCACCAACGCCAGGTTGGAATTCACAGAATGTGAGAGCCAGGACGGCCATAATTCTGTGTGTCTCTGATGATCAACTCGTGCATATTGAGGATTTGGAATATGTGCGTGAGATTTGGCAAACGCTGCAGAGAATACATCGAAGAGATGCTGGTTCTTCAGCGTTGCTGCATTTTGAAAAGCTGACCAATATGAGGCTAGCGCCTGATGGAGATGTGCAAGCGCATTTGACAGAGATGAAATTCTTATGCCAGCAGATGGCACAGCGCAATTTCCCTCTACAGGAAGAGATTTTCTGCTTCATGATTATTAACAGCCATAATCGGACTTATAAAACTGTTGCAAGTCAACTGGGTTCTCTACCTGCCGCGGATCTCACGGTGGAAAGAATTTGTGCCATGGTTTTGAATGAGAAAGACAGACCTGCTGCAATAGATGTCGCTGACAGGGGGAGAGAAGCTCAGAGTTCTGGCACCCCCACTGCTATTGCTAGTGAAGAACAGGCTGTTGCTTTGAACGTTGTCCGTTGTTACAATTGTGGACAAACTGGGCATCTTCAGCGGAACTGTAAGAAGCCACGTAAACAGAAAGGAGCTAAGGGGAGCTCTGCAAACCCTGAGGTGTCAGGCAAAAGTCATACCAAGTCCTAGGTGAAACCAGCTAAGGCATTGCTGTCAACAAAAGCCACATTTTCGGCGGAAAATGCTTTTGTTTTAGACACTGGAGCGACACAACACATGACATCGCGCCGAGAACTGTTTTCTATGTTTGAGAAGCAAAGCTTCGCTGTGAAATAGGCCAACGGCCAGGAGCTGGAAGCGACCGGGTTTGGAACTGTTTACCTGGAGAGTCTGAACTTGACTATAAATAATGTGTACTTGGTTCCTGATTTGAAGTTCAATCTGCTGAGTGTTTCGCAGATCACAAAGAAAGGACTGATTTTGTCCTATGATAAAGAAAGCTGCAAAATCTTCAAAGATGGAGAGCTGTATCTTTCTGCCAGAGAGAAAGATGGACTATATTTATTGACTTTTGATCAAAATGATTGCATTAATTGTACTGCATCTGAGTCTAACATGATTTCCCTTGCAGGTGTGACGAAGGACGTCCAGAAGGCGACGAAGGTTAACAGTGCATTTCAGCGAATGTATGCTGATGTAATTGGTCCTCTAGCACCATCTAGAGGCAATGCAAGATATTATCTTGTGTGTGTTGATTATTTCTCTCATTATGTGTGGATATACATATTGCAGAATCCAAAAGAAGCCTTAGAAAGGTTTAAAGAGTTTTGTGACAAGGTTAAAAATGTTCATGATGCTAACATTGATTGTCTTTTCACAGATGAAAAGCCAGTTTTTCCTTTACAGGATTTTCAGGATTTCCTGGATAAGCAAGGGATAAAGCACAAGGTTGCTGTTTCTGCAGGGGCATGAAACAAAAGTGTCTGTGTAAGAGTGAACAAAGAATTGCAGGATGGCATGAAGGCGCAATTGCTGAGTTCACATTTGCCACATGAGTATTGGGCTGAATCTTTATTGTGTTATTGTTACACTTGGTTGAGAAAGGTTTCAAAAGGTTTGGGAAGTTCTCCTTTTGAAAAACTATTTCATAGAAAACCTTCTGTTGCCCATTTTAAGGTTTTTGGATCTCGTGTGAAGTCTGATGCTCCAGGTGGAGTAAAGAATGCTAGAGGCATTTTTGTGGGTTATGAAAAGGGTCTCTACAGTGTAATTTTGTCTGAATCTGGTCAGGTGATTCTCACAAAATTTCTAGAGAGTGCTCCTGAACAGGAGAGAGTAATTGTTCACACATTTCCCACTGAGTACAATTCAGATGATGATGATGATTTTTACTGATCACAGTGGTACTGAGAGTGACAGTGATAGCTCAAAGAGCTCAGTTGACACAGTCATTGAGAGGAAATCTCACACAATGGCTAGACCTTCACAAGTGAAGGATGAACCACTGTTTACTATTGGAACTGGTTCTCCAAAGAGTCCTGAGACTGAACCAGTGAGCAGAGAGGATCAGCACCTCATACGCAGGTCTGAGAGAGTTACAAAGGGCGTACCACCCAAGAGGTATTCCAAAAAGTTTGCTAACTCAGCTGTTGCATGCGTTACTATTGTTGACAACTCAAGACAGGTTGAAGCTGTGTCTAAGTCAGAGACAAAGACACAACAGGGAGTTGCTAAGCGTAACACTACATTCCCTAGCCAAGGTAATGCAGATGCACTCATTCCTTGGAAGTCAGACAACCAGAGAGGTACACTGGTGAAACCGGCGGGTAGTTCCAAGGGTGGAACTGAAACAACAGGGGATTGTTATATGTATAACAGCTGTTTGTTTTCTTCTCTGGATCAAGCTTTGCTCGCAGCGCACATTGATTCATATGGGGGAGTATGTTACGATATGGATGCAATGCAGCTGCAAACTGCTAGCTTGAAAACATCACATGATGGAATGTTGGGACTGTTCCGTGGGAAACAGAGGGACAGTGAATTCATAGGGCAATGCTCAGAGTGTAATATGAGCTCTTCCTCTTGTTCTTGTACAGGAAGTACAGGAAGTCTTTGTCACTCAACAAAGTGACACTTGTTCAGTAGATTTATTGCTTTATTGTTTGGCACCCAGCCACACTTCCCTGCGAGCCTCTGCAGCTACTGTTTACGCAGTGTAGCTTTGGAGCGGTTGTAAAGCAATTAGCAGAATTACACAGTGTCAGTGTGTCGAAAAAGGGCAGTAAAGTCCCACACGTTTCTTCTGTCCTAATATCCCTTTATTTGCACAAAAGTAGTGTATTTACAATCCATAACAGCCATCAGATTCAAGCTGCATCTTCTCCCTCTGTTTGCAGCTATGCAACAAACTGCTTTCACTTTTCACTGAGCTCACAGCATTCCAAGCTTCTTTCATCACGTCCTGGCGTACTTCCCTTTTATGCGCCTCCTCTCAGGCTTGAGACACAGAAGGTTAACCCTTCACTACACCCAACATGCTGGAGCTTGAAGAGAGCAGTCATGTTTTCTGTAATGCTGCAAAGACAGAAATAAAAGCATGAAAAACGTTTCTGTCTATCTTCTTTTCCCTGCCGGGAGAGCAGGAGGGAGGGGGTGTGTTCTTCCCATGCTGAGAAGAATCGCCTATCGAGACCTAGCCTGGATCTTGCTGGGGAATGCAGCCAGGGAGGTCAACAGGAGACCAAGCCGGGTGCCTAGGAATGTTGCCAGTTACTCCCGATATAGGCTTGATTTCCGACACAGCTTGCTTCCAGGCTTGCTTATAAGAACATTTTCTTTTAATGTGAAGAGTGTCTGGTTCACAAAAAAGCATCCAATGTCAGGGGCTGGTCTGAATCATATGCAGAGACTGGTCTGACTCTGAAGATGGGGGAATGCAGTCGCAGACAGTTCAGCCTGTAACAGGGAAAGAAGGAGAGGATTCATCTTCCTTCAACATTCCCAGAAGCATATTTAGAGGCCACACAGTCAGGGGAAGATGTTAGGTAGATTTATTGCTTTATTGTTCGGCGCCCAGCCATGCTTCCCCTGCTAGCCTCTGTAGCTTCGGTTTACGCAGGGTGGCTTTGTAGCGGTCGTAAAGCAATTAGCAGATAGCAAAGTTGCACAGCGGTCGTGTGTTTGAAAGAGCAGTAATCAAGTCCCACACGTTTCTTCTGTCCTAATATCCCTTTATTTGCTCAAAAGTAGCATATTTACAATCAAGAACTTCCATCTGATTCAAGCTGCATTTTCTCTGCGTCCTGCTCTCAGTTTGCACCTGCACAACAAACTGCTTTCACTTTTCACTCAGCTCACAGCATTCCAAGCTGCTTTCGTCACATCCTGGTGTACTTCCCTTGGACGCGCCTCCTCTCAGCCACGAGACACAGAAGGTTAACCCTTCACTACACCCAACACCCCCTCTTGTCTTGCGCCTGAGGGGAGAATTGACCCTTGGTCATCCCAAACCCAGACCTTCGCAAAACTCCCCATGTCTTTGGAAGGTGAGTGGCTTCGTGAACCCATCAGCTAGGTTCTTGGCAGAGGGACAATACTTCAGTGCAACTAATCCCTCCTGAACACTCTGGCACACATTCAGAAAGCGAATGTCTAGGTGTTTAGTTCTAGCCTTCAACTGACCTGACTCTGCCAAACGCAGGCATGGTTCATTGTCCTCGAAAACATGTATCAGCAGACAATCCACTTCGCAGAGTTCCTGCACCAAGCAAACATAGAACTCCACTTCTCTGCACACCTCTGAAAGAACACTAAACTCAGCCTCAGTGGATGAGAGCGCTATCAGACTTTGCTTCTTGGACCTCCATCCAACTACTGAGTTCCCAAACTTCACCACTAGGCCAGACACAGACTTGCGATCCTCAAGATTAGCCCAATCCGAGTCCACAAAGCAAGTCAGTTTGACTTCTCCTTGTGCTGGCAACCTAAGACAAAAGTCTTTGGTCTCCTGCAAATACCTCAGAACTCTCTTGATGCCATTCCAGGCTTGCACACTAGGGTTTGATGCTTCCCTGCTGAGCAGATTGACAGCAAACGCTATATCAGGCCTGCTCCACTGGGACAAGTACAACAAATTCCCTAGGACTGACTGAAACACTTCAGTATTTTCAAACACAGCGCGTTCTACTTGCTGGCTGTCCTTCACAAAACTAGTCTCCATAGGACTTCTCACTCCTGCACAATCACTCATCCTCATTTTCTGAAGCAATTGCGCAATTTTACCTCTCTGGCTGAGCAAAAAGCTTCCATCCTGTGCACGCTCAACACTGACACCTAGATAGGTTTTGACAGCACCAAGCTGTTTAAGCTTGAATCGTTTACCTAGCTCTTTGGCAAACTTCTCCGCCTGTTCATCTGTTTCTGAGAAGAATAGCACGTCATCAACCCAAATCTGCAAATACTCTTGTGTTGCCCCTGAACCTCTCAAATAAAAGCAACTATCAGCAACACTTCTCCTGAAACCTAGCTCTTCTAAGGCTTCATTCAGGCACATGTTCCAGTTTCTAGCAGATTGACGTAATCCATAGATGGATTTGTGCAATCTCCACACAACATCCTGTCTTAAGTTCTCAAACCCCGGAGGAGGAATCATGTACAGCTCCTCCTGGAGATCTGAGTTAAGGTAGGCAACATCCACATCAAAGTGGTTTACTTTCCAGCCTCTCTGTGCTGCACAAGCTAAAAACGTTCTCAGAGTCTCTGCTCGTGACGTTGGCAAATACACCTCCGTGAAGTGTATTCCCTTCCTCTGAGTAAATCCTCGAGCAACTAACCTGGCTTTATACTGCGGCTCTCCAGTGTCAGTGGGTTTCAAGCGGTAAACCCACCTGCAACTCACAGCCTGCTTGCCCAGTGGCAACTCTGTGAGTGAGAACACACCTAGATCTTTCATGGACTTCATCTCTTTGTCCATTGCTCTGTGCCACTTGCCTGCTTCTTCCTCAGGTAAACTCTGAATATCCTCGAAGGATTCAGGTTCACATCTGGCTGAACCTACCCAGACGCTAGAAGCGTCGTACCGATCAGGAGGCCTCCTTGTCCTCACTGATCTCCTCAGTGTGAATCCTGGTGACCCTGCTGCTTCACTGGGTCCAGCTAAATCATCCTCGACTTCAGTGTCTTCCCCCTCTGACCTGCTGCGCCTCTTGGGCCTTACAGCTAGTCCAGCAGGTGAAGAAGGCTCACTCTTTGGCTCAAAGTTGACACTTGCCTGAGGAGGTGTTCTAGGTTCCCCCCTCTGAGGGATCCTGAGCTGTCCCTGCCTTGGACTCTGTCGCTCTGGACCGTGGTCCCCAGCACCAAGTTCCTCTTCCTCCTCAACGTCTGAGTCATAGAACTGCTGTGAAATCACATCTGGATTAGCGTGCAGACGCTTCCAACCGGCTTGCTCACAGAACTCAGCACTATTGCTGATAACGAACCTAGACTGGTCTCCACTTGGGTACGCAAATCGCTAGGCCTTTGAGCCAGGCTCATACCCTACAAAGATCATTCTTTTAGATCTTGGCTCACCTTTCTTGTGTAGAGCCTTTGGAATAAGCACCCAAGCCTCACAACCAAACACACGAAGGTAGTGTACCTTAGGCTTCTTTCCATGCAGTAAGAAATACGGTGTATTTCCTACACTAGAGTTGTACACTCTGTTCTGCGTATGAACTACGTAGCGCCAGGCCTCAGACCAATATTTCTGGGGTAGCCCTGTGTCCCACAGGATCGCAGACACAGCTTCCTCCCCCGTCCTGTTCTTTCTCTCTGCCAGCCCTAAAGGGAAGTTCTTTTTCTGCACATAACTGTGGCATTATGGGAAGTCTTGCTATGAGAACTATTGCTTCTTTTCTCTTGCATTTTGGGAAGTCTCGCTTATAATCTTTTCTCTGCTTCTGCACACACTGTACAAACCTGTTCTAAACACCAAGACATTCCCTCATTCCTCAGTCCATCTTAAGTTCATGAACAAACAATATGACCTGTTCTTAATGCACAGCTGACCACATCTACGGAACTCGATTATTATATTCTTTCATGTTATGATCAATCATTAGTAATTGTTTTAGTCATGTTATATCAATCTTTAGTTATAATTTAATTAGGAGGTTTCATGCCTGTCTAGTTCCAGCTCCGTTTCCCAGCTTTTAATCTATCGGTGATTAATGTTATATGTAATTCCCGCCTTGTACTTATGTTAACCAATCAGCAACAAGTGGCTTTGTGTTTGTATCAACCAATCAGCCACAAGCACACCTGTGGCAATGTTTGTAATATTCAATAAAAGGGAGTTCCCGGGGCTTGCCCCAGCAGACGCCTCTCATATGACACCTGCTACTCGTCTGTCGGGAATTCATTCCAACACAGCCCATTCTGTTGCGGAGAGTAAGGAGCGGTCAGTCTGTGGCTAATCCCCTTCTCCCTAAAGAAATCCTGTAAAGCAGAACCAGTGAATTCACAACCTCTGTCACTTTGAAAACCACGAACTTTGGTGGAAAAGGTTACCTCAACTGCGGTGATCCAATCCCTGATCATTTTAGCCTCCTCCCCTTTCGTTTTCAGAGAGAAGGTCCAAGGAGACCTCGAAAAATCATCAATCAAAAGCAGAGAATACCTTGATCCTCCCAGTGACTCAACAGACATGGATCCACACAGATCTGCATGAATTAATTCAAAGGGTTGTGTGGTCTGCCTCTCTGACTTTGGATATGAGCATGTCACAATTTTCGCCTGTTTACATGCATTGCAATCTAAAAATTTGTCACAAACATTAAATTTGCACCCTTGTGTCAGCTCTGGTGCTTTCTGGAGATATTTCCACTTCAAATGGGCGAAGCGTCAGTGCCAAATATGTGAACAACCATGGTGGGGCGCTACATTCACACATTGGCCCTTCGCATCTTTGGTGTCATCTTCTCCTGTGGAAAAAGGCACATTTACAGCAAACAAATTATCTTTAGACTGCACTGTGTACACGTGTTTCCCATCCTTGGAGAATTCTCATTTGTCACCTGCAAAAGAGACATGAAAACCATCAATAAGTGTGGGGATGCAATAGAAAAATAGCACCCTTGTGCAAGATTGTGCAAGAGGAAGCATCTGCTGACTTGTTCCCCTCACTCGCCTGGGTCACTGTCGCGCTGCCTAACCGCCAAGCTTACGCGGCTGTCATGCTGTCTGGAGTTATATCCTGGTAGAGAATAGTTATTCTAAGAAATGCAAACCCTAGCTGTTTTCCACCCGAGTGCTACACGTGTATATGCAACATGATGTAATGTGCGCAAGGCTAATAAACATGCAAGGCTGCTGGGAGGGAGAGCTCACTCCTTGCTTAAACCTTCACCCATGACTCCTCGTCATTTTTCCTCCGCACCTGGTGGGCTGGTTCCCCGACAAATGGTGCCTCGTGTGATTGCCTGAACGGCTTCCAGGACGCGTGCTGTCAAAGACGGTCCTCCCTGCTACTCACCCGCCCGGCTGTGGCTCAAGGCGCCTTCTCATCTTCGGATCCCCGGTGAGTAGCTATTTTTCTATTTTTATCATGGGTTCTACGCTCTCCAACCCTCAGAAACAATTTTTAAAAGACATGCAGCACCTCCTTCGGGAAAATAAACAGCAAGTACCTGAAGGTGATCTAATTGCATTGATTCTGGCCATAGATGAACATTGTCCATGGTTCCCTGAGGATGGGACATGGGAAATTCCGGACTGGGACAGAATTGGCGACCACTTTCATGGCCATAGCCGCATAAATGTTCAGGTCCTTAGTGCCTGGGCTAAAGTCCGTGGCTGCATGGCAACTCTTACGCCCAAAAACATCCTCTTGGCTTCGTTGCAACCACAACAAAAAACAGTCCTGAATATGCCTTTCATATATCCGGCTGCACCGCTTCAACCACCACCTTTTACTCCGCCACGACCACCAGATTATCAGCCTCCGCCGACGCCACTGGGGACTGCAATTAAACAAGCAGCCCCCCTCTTAGGTCTTTCATCTGGCACGCCAGTAGCTAAAGTCATACTGCTCCCTGCGGATGCCACAACTCCTACAGATACCCCCTTAATTGCTGCTGCAATGCCTCTCACAGCTCAGCGCCCTACATTAAAAATGACACTGGGTGGACGTGAGGTAGAGGGGGTTCTGGATACAGGGGCAGATGTTACTGTGATTGCTAAACAAGACTGGCCTCCCGAATGGCCCACAAAGGCAGCTGCGCAGGTTTTGGGTGTCGGGGGAGAAGCGCCAGCCTGTCAAAGCCTCCACCCAAATGATATCCTTGTGGCTGCACAGGACATATCAGTGGAATTATTAAGAGACCTTACATCTGCCCTGACAGATTTTGGACTGTGTATTGCCCCAGATAAGGTTCAGCAAACTTTGCCTATGTTATATCTTGGACATAAATTGACACAACAAGCAGCCATTCCGGTTGTTCCCCAATTGTCTTTTCCTGCCCGCCTACGGCTGGTTGACCTTCAACAACTTTTGGGACACCTGAATTGGATAAAGAATTACCTTAATCTGCCTACTAGCACCTTGTCACCATTGTTTTCTGCCTTACAAGGACACAAACTACCCGGAGAAGTCATCTCAGTTACAGAAGAAATGCTACAAGCCTTACAACAGGTTAATGCTTTATTAAGAGACCGAATGGTGGATCGCATAGACACTCTGCACAATGTGCAGTTATCCTTGGCAATTTTTTCCACACCTTTGCTGCCTACAGCCATTCTCTACTCACAGAAATCAGCTGCCCCCTCGGGTGTCAACATTGTGGAATGGATCCACCTTCCGCATACTCCACCGCGTAACATTTATTCCTCTCCAGCGGCTGTAATGGATTTGGTAATTAAAGGGCGCGCTCGAGCAAAAGCCCTCTCTGGACTGGACGTTGAAAAAATTTACTTGCCTTTTTCACTCACAGAAACACAACACCTGATTTCCACCTCCGTGGCTACTCAAGTAGCACTTGTGGATTTTTTTCTGAACCATCACGCATAATCCCCCCGCTGATCCACGCCTGGCTTTTCTTTCTCAAACTGTCTATACTTTAAAAACTGCTCTTTCTCCGACCCCCATCCCCTCTGCCCTTACCCTCTTTACTGATGGGTCAAAAACGCGGGGGGTGGTGGCATGGGAAGAGGGTGGAAAATGGAAAACTGAATTTACTGAGCAACAGAGGTCCGCCCAGCGGGCTGAACTTGCTGCTGTAATCCTTGCCTTTCAACTCTTTCCTGATAAACCTTTTAATTTGCTTGTTGATACACAATATGTGTATCGCCTTCTGTCTTCCCTGCCTGTTTCTTATATCACGCCTGCGTTAGATGCTGATTTGTTTGTTCTTTTTTCTACCTTGCAGTATCTTATTCAAGAACGCCGTCATCCTTTTTATGCTGCACACCTTCGTTCCCACACCAAACACCCAGGGTTTTTGGCTCAGGGAAATGCCGTGGCAGACGCTGCACTGCGATCTGAAGTGTTTTCTTTGTTTTCTGACCCTATTCTCTCTCATTCTACCTTTCACCAGCCTGCTAAAGTTTTGGCAAAAATGTTTAAAATCCCTATTGCACAGGCACGAGACATTGTCTCTCAATGTTCTACCTGTTCTAAAGCTCGAACCATGATTCCTTTTGATGCGGTGAACCCTAGGGGCACGTCCCCTCTTGCGGTTTGGCAGATGGATGTTACTCACACCCCTCTGCTCGCCCCATTTTCAAAAGTTCCCTTGACAGTGGACACCTCATCTGGATTTATCTGGGCCACCCCATTGAAGGGTGAGACCGCTCGTCACGTCATTCAGCACACCCTGCGCTGTTTTGCGGTGATGGGTAAGCCACAAAGCATTAAAACGGATAATGGCCCAGCCTATATTTCCTCTCAGTTTTCATCCTTTTGTGATTTATGGAATGTGAAATTAATCCATGGTTTGCCTTTTTAATTCAACAGGACAGGCGATTGTGGAGAGGGCGCACTTGACCTTCAAGACTCTGCTGTCCAAACAACTTGGAGGTCGAAATGCCCCCTCTGCCGAGATTCCTTCAATTGTGCATACTGTTTTATTCACTCTTAACCATATTTTGTATCCCCATAATAGGGAATATACACTGGCTGAGATTCATTTTCGAAAAGCAGAGCCTTTGGCTCGACCTCTTGTATCTTACAGACAGCTACCTGATCCAACATGGCATGGTCCTGTGCCACTCATCTCCTGGGGACGCGGCTACGCGGCAGTGGACCTGGATGGACGGCCTACCTGGTTACCAGCGCGCTGTGTGCGACCCTGGCGAGCTCTTGCCTCGGAATGAAATTTATGACTCTGATTAAATAATATAAAAAAGGAGGGCATGTGGGGATGCAATAGAAAAATAGCACCCTTGTGCAAGATTGTGCAAGAGGAAGCATCTGCTGACTTGTTCCCCTCACTCGCCTGGGTCACTGTCGCGCTGCCTAACTGCAAAGCTTACGCGGCTGTCATGCTGTCTGGAGTTATATCCTGGTAGAGAATAGTTATTCTAAGAAATGCAAACCCTAGCTGTTTTCCACCCGAGTGCTACACGTGTATATGCAACATGATGTAATGTGCGCAAGGCTAATAAACATGCAAGGCTGCTGGGAGGGAGAGCTCACTCCTTGCTTAAACCTTCACCCATGACTCCTCGTCATTTTTCCTCCGCACCTGGTGGGCTGGTTCCCCGACAAATAAGTTGATTATGCACACTTAACAAACAGTTACCGTATTTTTCGTTCTATAGGGCGCACCGGCCCATTGGACGCACCTTGTTTTTTGGGGGGGGAAATGAATAAAAAAAATTATTCCCCCCCCCGCCGCGGCTGCCTCCCCAAGCCTTGTGCACACCTGCAAGAAGCACGGGGCACCCTCCGGAGGGCTCCGCGTGCTTCGGGCTGCAGGCTACCGCCCCAAGCCTCGCGCGCTCGGCGGGACCTCCCACCGGGCGAGCGAGGCTTGCAGACACTCGCCCGAAGCACGGGGAGCCCTCCAGAGGGCTCCCCGTGCTTCGGACGATAGGCTGCCGCCCCAAGCCTCGCGCGCTCGGCGGAACCTCCTGCCGAGCGCGCGAGGCTTGCAGAGACTCGCCCGAAGCACAGGGAGCCCTCCGGAGGGCTCCCCGTGCTTCTGGCGACAGGCTGCCGCCCCAAGCCTCGCGCGCTCGGCGGGACCTCCTGCTGGGCGCGCAAGGCTTGCAGACACTCGCCCGAAGCACGGGGAGCCCTCCGGAGGGCTCCCCGTGCTTTGGGCGACAAGCTGCTGGCCCAAGCCTCGCGCGCTCATCGGGACCTCCTGCCGGGCGCGCAAGGCTTGCGGACACTCGCCGGGGCTGCAGGCTGCTGCCTGCAAGCCTTGTGAGCCCACGGGAACTCCCACCAGGCTTGCAAGGCTTGCGGATAGCTTCCTGAAGCCTGGAGAGCGAGAGGGGTTGGTGCGCACCGATGCCTCTCGCTCTCCAGGCTTCAGCGAAAGCCTGCATTCGCCCCATAGGACGCACACACATTTCCCCTTCATTTTTGGAGGGGAAAAAGTGCGTCCTATGGAGCGAAAAATACGGTAGTTAAACCGGGCACTGCATAAGCTTTGACTTCATGCTTAAGGAAAGGACAGAAGAAAAGGCCTGTCTCTGTTAGTCTTTTTCTGCTTCCATCTGCAATCGTCACAAATTTCTCAGTTTTTACTGTCCTGCAATTCCTCAAAAGACCAGGAGATGGCACCAATGAGTTTGAGGCACCACTGTCGATTATTACAGTGAGAAAGCTTTGTTGTTGACATTCCTGGGTCACTAGGGCAACAATCTCCTCGCTACCCCCCTCCTTGGGGCTTCTGCAGATGTTCTCTCTGGTTGTCACGGCAACAGACTCCCCCCGGCAGGAAGACTTGCCCACGACCTTCACAGCTTCCATAGATGCAACTCTCTCAGTTGCCATGGAGACTGGACTTGTCTCGGCGTTCCCACACAACTCTGAAGCTCTTATCTCTACTTGCTGCAGGTGGCCAGCCTTGAAGCTTCCAGCACAGCTAGGCTTCGTCTTTTGGCGTAAACAACTCCTGGCAGCTTTTGGAGAATGAGGCGTCTCTGAGCTTTCACTGCTCACTGCCCCCCCACTGCTCATGGGGTCTCCAGGACGTTTTCCTGCACCCCCTCTGATGGGTAAAGGGCTCCCAACACTTGGCCTCTCTCCAGGTTCCTCACACAGACATGTTGCAGCATCCATACAGCTCCCAGGCTCAGCAAAAGCACCAGCAGCATTTCCAGCAACAGCAACATTCCCTTCGCCCCCCTGTGGGGGCTCCCAGCTCCTCCCAGCTGTGTATCGGCTCTCAAGAATGTGGCCGGCGCCATCTTGCCTCTCCCTTTCGGATGCAGCCACTTCTCGGCCCTTGCTTCCCACCCCAGCTCCACAAGCTTCTCGGAGTGCTAGCCAAGCGGCCTCTGGCTTTCTTGCACCCAGGACAACTGGCACCAGTTGAGCATCCACACTTTCTGCCAAAAAAGCAAGCACACGCTTTTCCACTTCACTTTGCTCTGCAGCCCTCTTAGCCTCTGCTTTCCCAGCTGCATTCTGTGGGGGCTGGACTACGTCCCAAAGCTTCTCCCCCACCAGCAAAAGCTCTACTTGAAAGCTCCACTGTAACCAATTTTGACTAGTCAGTTTCTGACATGGCAGTTTAAACTCAAAGCCATGTCCACGGGGCTGAGCCATTGTCCCCCTTCTGTTGGCTTTTCCAAAAGTACTCACTCAGCAGCCAAACCGGGCACTCAAGACGACGTGGCTCCTCAGCTCCCTCTCCGTCAGCCTCCTCCAATCTGCCCTTTGAAGTCTTGGCAGTCGATCAAACTGACGTTCAGCAAATAAAGCTTCAAAGCCCTTTCTCACACCCTTCACGTTCACCCATAACCTTTGTTAGGTAGATTTATTGCTTTATTGTTCGGCGCCCAGCCACGCTTCCCCTGCTAGCCTCTGTAGCTTCGGTTTACGCAGGGTGGCTTTGTAGCGGTCGTAAAGCAATTAGCAGATAGCAAAGTTGCACAGCGGTCGTGTGTTTGAAAGAGTAGTAATCAAGTCCCACACGTTTCTTCTGTCCTAATATCCCTTTATTTGCTCAAAAGTAGCATATTTACAATCAAGAACTTCCATCTGATTCAAGCTGCATTTTCTCTGCGTCCTGCTCTCAGTTTGCACCTGCACAACAAACTGCTTTCACTTTTCACTCAGCTCACAGCATTCCAAGCTGCTTTCGTCACGTCCTGGCATACTTCCCTTGTATGCGCCTCCTCTCAGCCACGAGACACAGAAGGTTAACCCTTCACTACACCCAACAGAAGAGTTAGACAGCTTTGAGATTGAAGCTAGGCATGAGAGATAATAATAAAATACTGTTAACCTGATCTTTCAAATGGCACAGGTGTCTACATCCCCAAATTATCATAGAGTGAATGCTAGAGAGCACACTTAAAATAAACAACATATTTTTTAAGATTGTGAAAAAAGAAAGAAAAACACCAAGTGATTTTGCAGACAACTCAATCAGTGTTTTATTTGTTCCATTTGGGAACATGTCACAGTTATCACTCTGATAGCTAAAAGCATCTTATCAATCATGCTACATATTGGATACTACATGTTTTCTGTGCTGCAACACAAGTTGAGCAATCATGCCGCAGTAATATTTTTGACTTTTCCCAGGAAGATGACTGTATCAGTTTCCTCATCAACAACGTGCAACAGAAAGGGGTGATTGAACTGAAGTTCAGAAGGAGGGGATCTAGGAACAATTTCAATGGCAGCAGTAGCTGCAGGTTCAGTGTCTTTCTCGTCAACATTTAAATAAGCTTCGTGAATAGCCTGCAAAGAAATGCAACAAAAATTAGTGCAAGATTGTGTCTGACTCAGGGTTTTATCATGAGAAAATCTAGGCTTTCAAAACAAACAAATCCACTGAATGTCTTAAGAAACAACATCATGTGGTCGTTTCTCACTCTGATTACCTATTGATCTGGTTCCTCTAACCAGTTCTAAGCATCATATTTGTGTATCAGTCAGCCTCAAGGAACTGAAGGAATTTTCTTAAAATCTTGATGTCAATCTTCTCCATAATTATTTTTTCCTAGTTCTTGTCTCTCTCCCTTACTGTTGATGAGAAGCAAGATCCCAATGCCAGGCTGATTATGCTAAAAATACGAACACTTCTTTCATATGTACCACATATAATATTACCCTATTGCTCCTATAATATTATAAACACTAGGTTTCCAAAAGTAGCCAGCACATAAACAGATAAATACAAAAGTTTATATAACTGGATAAAAGACATATTTAGTAATATACTTTAAAATTATGCTGCGTAATACACACAGCATATGGTTCATCAGCACTATAGTATATTGTATTTTAAAATGGGGTTTCAGAGTTTTTAGGGATTTTTGAATGTTTTATGTAGATTTTCAGTTTCATTGTTCTGTGTGGCACATTGACAATAAAGATATCGTATATATCGTAAAAAAAATTACAGTGTCTGAGCAGGTCAGACTAAAGCAGGTATGTGATAAACCATACTGTCTGCACAAAGCTTGCAAATATATCAGATTTCTCCTCCTTCTCCAATGCTAACTGCAGTCTTTGCAAAGCAACTGGTACCGAATCATCTGCTCTTGAAAATTTTGTGTCAGAGGTGGGGAAACTGTGGCCCTCCTGATGTTTTTGGATCCCATCAGCCCCAAATAGCATGGCCAAGGGAAGAGGAAGAGCTGGGGCTTAAGAGTCTCTCCATCAGTTCTGTTGGGAGACCACCTCCATTGGGGCTCCCCCCTCTTCTGTCATCAAGCACCACTCATGCTTAATCATCCGAGCTGGAATAGCAAATATTTTTGGCTCCTCCTCTCCATAAGAGATGGGATTGTGGTTCAAGTACCCCAAATTATGTTCATTTGAACATAATTCAGACAAGAGGGTACCTCTGGTGAAAAATGGAGGATGCAAGAAAATATAGATCAACCTGTTGAATTTTGAGAAGCCTACCTTGGAAATCTTCACCTCAGGCTTCCCCGTAATTCCAGAGAGGTCTGCTTGATCTGTGAATACCTCCGTAATATTCATTCTTCTTAAGATCCCTTTCATAGCATAGTTGCCAGAGATTGTAAACCTTGGAAGGAATAGATCTATTCTCCTGTTGAAAGAGAAACCAGAGGCTAGTGAGGTATTGCTTTGAAAAAAAAATGTGCCAGGAGGATTTTGGGTGTCATATGGAGGACAGAATTCTAATCAAAGATGTGCTCTCCGAAGCCCACATTCCTAACGTGTTTGCACTCCTGTCTCAGCGATGTCTAGGCTCAATTGATCCTGTTCTGGAATTACAACGGACTTGGTCTTTACACAGCCTATCACTACCCCTCAAACTCACAACAATATATTTACACCTACAAATATGTACTACACTCTTTCCACTATAGCATGCACACTTACTGTGATTTTGTTGAATTCATCCATTTTAACAAAACGTCTTTGCTAAGAGCATTTTCCAACTGCTTCATTTTTCCTTGGTCAGGAAGAATAAATAATGCTGAAACGTTGCTCTTGTAAGGGAGTTTCACAACCTTGCAGGACAGGATCTTATCATGGTAAGTCTCAAACCAGCTGACTTTGTTCATCATAGGGACTTTCACCGTTGTTTCCTCATCCACATAGAAGTCTCCTTCTCTTGTATGCAGAGAATTGAAAGGTTTTTCCCAATTGGCTTATGGAAAGAACAATAACAGCATACATGTCATTTAATTCTTCAATATATTAATTGTCATACTCAGAGCTTTTAATAAAAGCTTCTGTTTAGTGGCATCTTACTGTGCTGAGATACCTGCCTTTACATCTCTGTTCTTAATCTAGTTCCCAATTACTTAATCTCATTTCCAGGAAATGGTACTCACAATATATTTGGTTTGTTTCGATAATGGTGGAGGTCAATTTTCTGATTGATTAAAGGAATTTCTTTGTGATGAGAAGTCTGAGAAGATTCTTCTCACACAATGGACAGATGATGACTCCCTACTAAAGCACCAACAAATCTGAACCACAGCTTAACGTTTAAACCTTAAACTGAGAACATCCAAGAAGCAAAACCTGTATAAAACAAGTCCATGTGACTTACCTCTCATGTAAATACAGTTCACAATAATCATTAGGGCCTCTCGGTTAAGACATTTGACAGCATCAACTATTTTCCCATTCGTTTTTTTTCCTATATAGCTATTGATTTGACTTTTAGCTACTGCAGGATTCTTGAAGTTAGTGGGAAGAACATCCGTCTCATAAAAATGTTTGGCATCATCCAGGAACTTCTTCAGGGGTTTCACTTGGTCATCTGTGAATAGGGCGTTCCCAATGCTCAGGTGGAGTTCAGCATTGGGGCGGTTCAGTATATGTAAGAGATGATGGAAACCCTCATGTATTTCCTGTTCAGTGATATCTGACCGGTTAAAGCCAAGTCCTGACAAAAGCTGACTCAACGTGGTTGTTCTAGCTCCCAGTGACACCATGGCCAAGGCAGTGGAAATGCTCAGAGGGGAAAAGAAAATGTTCTTCTCAGTGCTCTCCAAAGCAACGTGGTGGTAGAATCGAAAGGCGAAGTCAGCATTTCCTCTGGCTATCTTCAAAGAAGGTAGATCTCTTCCACCTTCAGCAGGAGCAGAACTGCCATGGTCATGATCCTCTTTTTGGTCAGGGGTATAGTGACATTGGGCAAAAGCACAGAGACCAGCAAGAAGCAAACACAGGTAGAGGTGAGACATTGTGTTCCTCTGGAAGTCGTCTGTGAAGACAAATCACATTCAAAATTCATCATTGGTGTTGTCATTGTGGGAGTGGGACCTAGCTACCACCTCCCCAAAGGCCTTCTCCACCGCTGTCTTGGCTTCTCGTACACTTTCTAATTCTGCCACATTGGCCTCAAAGGAATGAACTTGATCCCAGGGGACCAGGAACTCATTGCACCTCTGACATGCCCATGACTTCTGCCCCATGGGGAGATAATCATACATATGGCCGAGGGTGCAAAACACTGGAAATCCCTCCATATCCCTACTGACTTTCTACATGCATGATTGGTTATGTTGTTGTTATGGTTGTTTTTCTGCTGCTCCAAAGCCAATGGATTCAAATGACAAAAAAAGGAGTTTCTGTCTAAATGTGAGGAATAACTTTCTGACGTAAGAGCTGTCCAACAGTGGAATGGACTCCCTCAGAATTTTTAACACAACTGCAATGAGTGAGCTCCAATCGCAGTAAGCAAGTCGGTGCATACACTGGTATTGTGAGGGGCAACGTTTGGCTAAACGACCCCTGAAAAGGTTTGGAAGGAAGCTCAAGCCAAAGGAACTTCGGCAGTGTCTTTTTGTTTGTTTGTTTTTAAATAATATTTATTAATTTTCAACCATTTAAACACATCAAAACAGAAAGACAAAAAAAAAGGAGGAAAAAAAGAAAAAAGAGAAAAACATAAAACTAACAAAGCAAAACATAAACCATTTCAAACACAGAACAATTTCAATGTCTTATCTTTCATTCCTTTATTTCCATGACATCCTCACACCTCCCTTTTTGTTTTCCACTTCTATTAATTATTTCAGCAATTCCTTTCCATCTTCCTCTGTTTTCTATCCTATAATTATTTTAACATATTCTAGCCTTATTTTCCCTTTAATACACTATTAATCTATTTATACTTAATTCCTTATAACATTTCTACTAAAGCCATATAACTTCATTCCAACATTTTTCTAACATTCATTATTTTTACAGTGTTTCTATAAATAGTCTTAAACTTTTTCCAGTCTTCTTCCACCAGCTCTTCTCCCTGGTCTCGGATTTCTGCCAGTCGTTTCCGCCAATTCCATATAGTCCATCAACTTCATCTGCCATTCTTCCCGAATGGATAAATCTTGTGTCTTCCAGTACTTCACAATGAGTATTCTTGCTGCTATTGTTGCATACATGAAGCAAATTCTATCCTTCTTTAACACCAATTGGCCGACCATGCCCAGGAGAAAGGCCTCTGGTTTCTTCAAAAGGGTATATTTAAATACCTTTTTCATTTCGTTATGAATCATCTCCCAGAGTGTCTTAATCCTTGGGCATGTCCACCAAAGGTGAACTCTAATCCTCAAATTTGTCTGTTTTTCTTTAAATTCAGTCATAGCAAGCGTCAACTTATGTTCATCAAATTGCCTCTGTAGGGCTGGGGCTCTCTTTCTCTTTCTCTCCAGTTGCATTACTTTACCTTCAGCAGCAACAGCTTTTTCCCTGACTTCCTCCACAGTTTGCCATATCAAAATAGGTTCTTGTATCAATTTCTGGGTGGTTTCTGTATTGGTATTATTTATACTTTCTGTATTTAAGTTAATTTTAGTAATTGAAACATCCACTTTCGCATTTATCGTGTCCATTTTCCTGTGAAGCTGATCCAATGAGTCATTTATCTTATATAATGCAGCCACTAAAGCCTCTTCTGTCGACATTTCTTGGTTTTAAATATACAAGTACAAAGACAACAAGAAAAAGAGCAGGAGGGCCTAATGATAGACCTCTCCTGGATTGTTACCAAGTCCTCCCAGACCTTAATGTTTTGTCAACAGTTGACTGGTCTGTTTTTCCTCTTCCATTTACCATAACACTTAAAAGATTCAAGGTCAGTCCCAGAGTCTCACGGTTTTTAACTTGCAGCTGGAAATTCCCCTAGCCCAGCTTTTGTAAAGCAACCGGTTTCAAAGGCTTCCACTAGGGGGAAACAGTTACTATTTGTAATAGTCTATAGTATCCTCTTTTAAACAATCCAAAATTAGTTTCAAATTAGTTTCAATTTTCAGTTACTTTTACTCCTTTTTAAAGCAGCCGGAGACAGTAGAAACAATGTATTTCTCTTATTTAACTAGCTGTCAATGAACGTTCTAAATGCTGTCAATGAACATTCCAAAAGACGTCAGTCCTACTAGCAGCCCATTTCCAGGGTCAGAGCGGCGGTGTTTTAAGTCTCTTTGCTCTCTCCCGCAGGCATACTCAATCCGCAACTTCCCCCTCTCTTCTCCTGCCTCCAAGAGGGGGTTTAATGTTCTTTGATCTTTTACAAAAGACCTTCCAGGACTCCAGCTTGCAACTTCATTGCCTCAGTCTATTTACAAAAAGGGGAGGCGGACTTCCTGTTTTGAACCTCCCCGTTACGGTACCAAATTAAACATTTAGAAATCCAATTCTTCCGCTTCAGCTCTACTCACGGGTAATTACTTTAAAGTCAAATTGTCCACAGGAACAGGTCAGCGCTCTCCGGCAACAGCTATGCGGCTTCGCTCCGTGGAAGAAGCAGACGATTCGATGCACCGCGTCGCTCCGGAGCCCCAAAAACCGGGGTTCCCCATGAGTGGGGGAGGCGCAAAAGGTGCCCGCCGAATCCCACGTTCACAGGCTTCTCCCGCCTGTGGTTTTAACGGGTCTCCGCCTTCGCCGTGGCGGCCAGACCCAGATTTCCACAGAGCAGATTCTTCCCGGTCAGAGGAATTCCGCCATTACCGGAGGCACCTCCCCGTAAGTCCCGGCAGTGTCTTTTTGGAGTCCCGGCACCCCTCACCGAAAGAAAAATGGCAGAGGTGGGGGGAATCCAGGCACAGAGAAGATCAAACAGCAGCAACAAAACCTAAAAGGAAATAAGACTGCATCATTGTATTCACATTGATTTGTATGAAAGATAAGATCCTCCAAACAAAGAGTAAGAACAAGTTAACCATAGATGGACAAGTAATAATAATTTTACGAGAAGTCCTACCCAGGTTGATAAAAAAGAGACAGCAATTCCAATTTCTAACAAAAGCATTAAAGGCCAAATCAATATCCTTCAGATGGGAATACCCAGGGGGGATTTCCTTCAATTTCAAAGGAAAAAGACGACGATTTGAGACATTTCAGGAAGCAGATATATTTTGGAGGAAGTACCGAGGAGAATTAGGAGGAGGGAAAGCAAAGTAAGAAGTGAAGAAGGAAAAAAGGGAGAGCTTTCGGATGAGGCGGAAGAAGAAGAAAGAGCTCAGCAAAGGGTGGAAGGATAAAGAACTACGCCAGTGGTAAATAATCAGACCAATAACTATTACAAAACTCTTCTCATTTACCACCGCACATAATTTAAACTCTTTTTACTAACTTTACAATTTTTTAACTAATAAAGAATGAAATTTAAATTGTTATCTTGGAACTTAAATGGTTTAAACAATAGGAGGAAAAGGCAGAAAATAGAACGTATCTTAGAGAGGCAGAAGTAGGACCTTGCTTGTTTACAAGAAACCCACGTCAATACTAAGCATAAAAGATTATTGGTAAAACCAAAGTTAGGGAAATAATTCATCGCATCTGATGTAAGAAAATAGAGGGGGGTTGTAATGTATGTTAAAAGCAAATATGAACCAGTATTGTTATATGAAGATAAAGAGGGGAGGATTGTAATAGTCAAAATATTACTAGAGGGGGAACCAATTGTGGTAGCGGGAATCTATGGATCAAATGAAAGAAAATCAGAATTCTATGTTAAAGTAAGATCATTGTTAATGGAATATATAGATATGAGAATTATTGTGTTAGGGGATTCAAATGGAGTAATGGAACCAGAATTGGACAGATCGCAGAAGAAGAGAGGGGAAAATGAAGGGAAGCTGCCCAAACATTTTGTGGAAATGGTAAGGATTTTAGATTTAGTGGATATATGGAGATATAAATATCCTGTTGAAAAGGAGTTCACATATTTCTCAGAAGCAAAAGAATTGTATAGTCGAATTGACAGTATATGGATTACTAAGGATATGACAATTAAAGCAGAGAATGCTGAAATATTACCAAAAACACTTACAGATCACAATCCAGTATCATTAACTCTTAAAGGAAAAGAGGAGGGGGGAGGTGGAGAATGAAACAATTGGAAACAATTGGAGGAAACAATTGGAAACAATTGGAGGAAAGGGACAGATGTAAAAACAGTGTGGGATGCTGGGAAGGCAGTTGTTAGGGGATATTTCATACAACAAAACTCAATAGCATATAAGAATAAAGAAAAAAAGAAAAGGGAGCTTTTAGAAGAAGTTAAAAGGAAGGAAAAATTGGAGTGCAAATATGCAGAGATGTAGTGATCAGGTGGGATTGCTATGAGGAATTATAACAGATATAGAGTAAGCCATCTGTGTCAGCAATGAAAGCATTACGTTGACTGGGTTTAAACTATTTTTGATATGATTCTTGATCAATCTACACCCCTGCATCCCTGTTCCATTCCTCTCTTCCTCACATGTCACGTACACAGCAGTTGCTTAGACAGGCAGGCGTCCTGGGTCCTCAAAGATAGTGGGCAAGTTTCTTTGATGTAAGATGTTAATCTTAGGGCCAGGAAGCAGATCTCACATTAAGGGGATCGTGGTCACTGGCCTCCTGGCCATCCTTCTTATCATATGTATTGCTTGTTTATTACCTCCTGGGTTGCCAGATGCTCTTCTTTGTAGTTCTGTTCTTTGTTTACCTCAGAAATATTTGTGCTTAATTAGTTTTAGTAGTTTAATTTCTCCCCACATGGGTTTGTGGAAATGCTCAGAAGAAATCTGATTAGTTCTTACGAACACTCTGTAAAAAGCTCTTTTGTGAATAAAACTACCTGGGCTGGGGGCTGCGGAGATCTGACATGGACAAGCACAGAGAGACATGATTATACGCACCCTTCCCAGAGTCTTGCTGGTTCAAGCCTCTGTGGGTATTCTTATTAATCAGAGTTCAATCCTTCCTTTACTTTGCGAACGCAACATAGTGGTGCCCCGTGTGAGGCAAACTTAAAAAAGGGAACGTTTGAGGCTAACTTTAAAAAGAAACGTTTGAGGCTTGTAAAAAAAAAAAAAAACCCTCAGCGTTTGAGGCACAGCAAAAGGAAACCTCAGCAAAAGGAAACCCCCAGGATTGGACTCCCCTCGGAGCTAGCAACCTGCTATCCCTCGGTCGCGGTGGATCATCTCCTGCAAAACAATTCCCGGACTTAGGATCTCATTCGCTCGGAACGAGCCCCAAAGACGCGCGTCTATTACCCTTCAGGTGAGATCATGGGAAGCACGCTTTCACAAGTGCAGTAAAAGCATAGGAATAATTTGTTATTTTTGCTAGCTCAGGCAGGGCATGATAAGCATTTAGCACCCTTAGTAGAAAAATTGTTGTTAGAGATTGCTAGACTGTGTCCCTGGTTTCCAGAGGGGGGTACGTATGACATTAAGAAATGGAATGAGCTGGGAGATGCACTCCATAGACATCCTGAGGCATCTCTACAAGTCTTGCACACCTGGCGTTTGTGTAGAGACGCAGTTGGAAAGCTTTCTAACCCTTTGCTCCAACCACCAGTTGTCTCTATGAATGTTCCCATATTGTTGCAACCCCTAGCTGATCTTAAAAATACCATAATATTGTTCCCTCCATCCCAGCCTCTAGATTTCCAGCGTCTCTCTGAGGACTCTGAGGTCATGCCAAAGGTAATTCCATTGGCACCTTCCTTTGCCAAAGATTTGCCTGGGTCGAATGTAAATTCCATGCCACCCTCGGTGGACCAGTGCCCACAAGGGGCTCAGACCACAGTGCAAAAATTGACTATTCCAAATATGGCAGAAGGAAGCAGTGAAGAAAAAGCAGTTGACACCTTACCATTATTATCAGTCTGTCCTGTTGTTCAGAATGCACAGGAACAGAGAGCCCATGAATCATTGCCCTTCGCAGTTTTTAAACAATTGAAGCGAAGTGTGACAGAAAATGGCTTGCATGGCATTCTTGATGGGCTAAGAGCAGCCAGTACTTTAACTCCAAACCTTGAAGCCTCTGAAGTCTCAGTGAAACAATTGGCTTATGAAAATGAAAATGCTGATTGCAAGACTACTCTTAAAGCGATGTACCAGAAGCCAGAAACAGAGATTGCTCAAATGAGTAAGCCTTGCCAGAATACCGACACTGAGATTCACAAATCCACCCTCCTAGCAGCAGCTTTGTCTCCTTCAGTGCATCCTGCTAAAGACAGGCAATGCCAGGACAGGTGGCCTTCCAGCCTGAGTTTAAATGGGAGAACAAAGACTGTTGTGCCAGCTGATTGCCAGTTTTTTACTGAAGCTAAATTAGCAGAGCCAGCTATCTCTTCTAACACAGTTGCTTTAAACACACAGTCTCCTTTGACAAATCTGCACCATGCCGCTAAGGGCAGTGCTGGTTTGAATCTAATGACAGCAGAACTTGCTACTTTTCAGTTCCAGTTCCCTATGGTGGTTTATAAAATTAAGACATAGCATGCAGGTCTGATTCCACCTCAGACAGTAAGACTTATTCTTCATCACCTGTTGCAGACTGTTTTTTCTCTTTTCCTCCCTGAACTTAAAATTCCTAATGAATTTACTTTACAGGAGTTGCAGAGTTTTGGAGTCACTTCATACGAGTGATTCTCCTTAATACAATGTTTTCACCTACAGGACTACTTTTCCCCCCAAACGCTGCTGACAGAATTTAGATTCTGGGAGAAATATAAAGAACCGAAAACTCCTTGGTGGGCATCGCCGGCAGAAATTGTCGCAGTGAAAAAATTAAATATGAAAGAAAATTGGGCTACTGATAAAATTGTATTAAAGGAAGAAAACGGAGAATTGAAATTAAAGGATTATACAGAAATTAAAGCTCATGTCAGTGACTGGTTCCAATATATTCAAATTAAGTATAGATTAGCGAAAGACGAGAAGTTAGGATTTGAAAAAGAAATATCAAAATTCGATAAATACTTAATACAAGAAAAATAAAAAAATATATCTAAATTGTATAATCTGATCTTAGAGTGGGAAACAAAGGGTGAACTGGTTAAAGCATCCATGATTAAATGGGCGCAAGATATTGGGGAAAATATTATGTTTGAACAATGGGAAAAATTGTGGAAAGAAGATATGAAATTCACTATGTGTTATATATTGAAAGAAAATTACCTCAAAATACAACATAGATGGTATTTAACACCTGAAAGAATAGCAAAAATGAATAAAAATTGTAGCGATGTCTGCTGGCGATGCAACACTGGAAAAGGTACAATAATAATAATAATAATAATAATAATAATAATAATAATAAATTTTATTTATATCCCGCCCTCCCCAGCCGAAGCCGGGCTCAGGGCGGCTAACAACAATAAAACAATACAAAAGTACAGTATAAACAACACTCTAAAATCATTCATTATGAAATTAATTAATTCAAGCCACTGGCAACCATTGGGCCAGAGCTCCTCGAAGATTGCCGAGGGAGGGAGTCAGGCTGTGCCCTGGCCAAAGGCCTGGTGGAACAGTTCTGTCTTGCAGGCCCTGCGGAAAGATGTCAAGTCCCGCAGGGCCCTGGTCTCTTGTGACAGAGTGTTCCACCAGATCGGAGTGTTCCACCAGATCGGAGCCACAGCTATCTATGATGCATATACGGTGGAATTGTTTAAACATCAAACAATTTTGGGGAACAATATATAACGAAATGAAAATGTTCAGATATTCATTTAGGAAAACACCAGAAGGTTTTCTATTGGGAATAGTACCAGGAAGTCTAAGGGAAGAAGACAAGACATTATATTCATACACAACAGTAGCTGCAAGGCTATTGATTGCGAAAAATTGGAAAAGTGGTTTTATACCAACAAAAACAGAGTGGCTTGCCAAATTATTGGAGTATTACAATATATCCAAAACAATGGGAGAAATTGGAAGGATCTCAAAAGAGAAGATAGACAGGGACTGGAAGGTGTTTAAAGGATACTTGCAAAACCATATTGAAATATCAGAACTCCTATTAGATAAACAAGTTCCTTTTTAAATACTGAAATACTAAATAAGATGGATAACAATGTGTAATAGAAAAAGAAGCAGAAAATTGGGTTAAAGGTGTGTGAAAGAAAGTAATAGAAGTGGAAAGAAATTGCAATTGAGTAGATTGGAAGTCTAACACAAAGGTGGGGTGAGGGAAGGTGATGGGAAAAGGAAATATCTGTGGGATTGAGTGCAGGTATGTTTGAACATTTTTAAGGATTGTATGAAATGTATGTTTGTATGCTTGTATATTTGTAATATGTGTGTATTAATGCTGAATTATTTTAATAATAAAAACTTTTCAAAAAAAAGAAAAAGTGGGAGAAATCTCCTTCACTGGGGGTTTTTAAACAGAGGTTGGGTGGCCATCTGTCAGGGCTTATTCAGCTGTGATTCCTGCATTGCAAGGGGTTGGGTTAGATGACCCGTTGGTCCCTTCCAATTCTATGATTCTATGTCATAATTTCCTAACTCCATTTCTGAAGCTGCTTTTCTCTTCTATTCCCCATTTGCACTTCCGTTTCCACCTTTGCCCCCATTTCCATGCCTCCTCCTCACTTTTCCTTTACTGTCATTTCCACTTGCACATAGACCACCCCCATGGCAACCTCCTAGATCTTCCTCCTCCCATACATTGCAACTATTAAGCCGTCTTTCCCCCTTCCTCCCAATTCTAAAGCCATACCTCCTAGTTTTCAGCCCCTTTGTAACTCCCCCCCCCCAATTTTAGCATCACTCCCATTCCCATGCCTTCAACTCCCTCCTTTTTTGCAACTCTCCCTTGCACACAGACCCCTATTTAGCTCCTTTGATCTTTGCACCCAATGCTAATTCTAACCACCCTTTTCAACTCCCCATTTCTAAAGCTGCTTCTATTCCGCAGCCTCCTTCGAACCCACTCCCCTTTTCACCATCACCTTTTTCATACCTGCTCTGCTACCCTCCTTTTCAGACACCTCCACTTGCACACAGACCACCCTCGTGGTACCCTCCAAGCCAACCTCTGTCATAGCAGCATCGGGAAAGACTAGTTTGATACTTACATTCAGAGGTGTCTCTTGCAAGAAGAAGGGAAAGCTCCTTGAAGTGAGCTACTATTTATCTGTGTTGGGGCACTGTTGAGAAATGTCATGTTGTCCTTCACTAAACAGAGCAGGCTAACCTAACAAATATTGACCATGACCTGCATTGCTGGACACCTGTAGTCCCAAGTCCACAGAGTACTCTCCCCTAGAGTGAGGGTTCCAATGGGTTCTCCTGGATCCTTTACACAATATGGGGATTGGGGCTCCTGCATCCCTCTCTGCTGGAAGTATCTTTGCTTCTGTATCTATTGTTGCAAAATAGATACCAAGCAGTAGCAAGATTCCAGCAGGGTTCCAGGCACCCACCCAGGATCTGTGCTCCTTTGGAGAAGTGAAGACATGGCAGAGGCTGTTGCAGCTTTAAGAAATATGGTTTGTTTGTTTTTTTGTTTTTTTAAATGATATTTATTAAAATTTCAAAGAATACAAGAATTACACAAAAACAAAAAGTAAAAATACAAGAAAATACAAAATACAGAAAAAAGAATAAAAAAACCCTTAAAAAGAAAAAGAGAAAGAAAAATAGATCCATCTTTCCATAACTTACATTCATATCCTTGTTTCCCATGAAAAATAAAAAGGAACATACAAAATAAAAACAGTTAAAAACACATTAATTTTCCCTAGCATATCCTCCTTACACTTATTTCCCCGGACCTCCTCATACCTCCCTTTTTTGTATTCCAGTTCAGTTTGTTAGTTCAGCAAATCCTTACCATTAAGCTTTTACCCATTTGTGAACCTTTTTTTCATATCTCTTAAAGCATTACAGCTGGAAACCATTTAGTTTCTATCCAACATCCTTCTAAGATTCATTAATTTTACAGTATTTCTGTAAATAGTCTTTAAATTTCTTCCAGTCCTCTTTCACCGACTCTTCTCCCTGGTCTCGGATTCTGCCAGTCATTTCTGCCAATTCCATGTAGTCAATCACCTTCATCTGCCATTCTTCCAGAGTGGGTAGATCTTGTGTCTTCCAATACTTTGCAATGAGTATTCTTGCTGCTGTTGTAGCATACATAAAAAAAGTTCTGTCCTTCTTTGGCACCAATTGGCCGACAATGCCCAGGAGAAGGGCCTCTGGTTTCTTCAGGAAGGTATATTTAAATACCTTTTTCAATTCATTATATATCATTTCCCAGAAAGCCTTAATCTTTGGGCACGTCCACCAAAGGTGAAAGAATGTACCTTCAGTTCCTTTACATTTCCAGCATTTATTATCGGGCAAATGATAGATTTTTGCAAGCTTGACTGGGGTCATGTACCACCTGTATATCATTTTCATAATATTCTCTCTTAAGGCATTACATGCCGTAAACTTCATACCTGTGGTCCATAACTGTTCCCAGTCAGCAAACATAATATTATGTCCAACATCTTGTGCCCATTTAATCATAGCAGATTTCACCATTTCATCCTGAGTGTTCCATTTCAACAGCAAGTTATACATTCTTGACAAATTCTTAGTTTTGGGTTCTAGTAGTTCTGTTTCTAATTTTGACTTTTCCACCTGGAAGCCAATTCTCTTATCCAAATTATATGCCTCCATTATCTGATAATAATGAAGCCAATCTCTCACTTTGTTTTTTAGTTTTTCGAAACTCTGCAATCTCAATTTATCTCCTTCTTGTTCCAAAATTTCCCAATATGTCGGCCATTTGGCCTCCATATTGAGCCTTTTCAGAGCTTTTGCTTCCATTGGTGACAGCCAGCTTGGGGTTTTATTTTCCAATAAATCTTTATATCTTATCCAGACATTAAACAATGCTTTCCTGACAATATGATTTTTGAATGCTTTGTGTGCTTTGACCTTATCATACCATAAATATGCATGCCATCCAAATACATTGTTAAAACCTTCTAAATCCAAAATGTCTGTGTTTTCAAGAAGTAGCCATTCTTTCAACCAGCAAAAAGCTGCTGATTCATAGTAAAGTTTAAGGTCTGGCAGGGCAAATCCACCCCTTTCCTTTGCATCTGTTAGTATCTTAAATTTTATTCTGGGCTTCTTGCCCTGCCAGACAAATCTAGAAATATCTCTCTGCCACTTCTTAAAACAGTCCATCTTGTCCACAATTTGCAATTCAGTCATATCAAACCTGACTGAACACTCTGACACACATTTTGGAAACGTATGTCCAGATGCTTGGTTCTGGCCTTAAATTGCGCAGATTCAGCCAATTTCAAACAGGGTTGATTGTCTTCCCAAACCGTGATGGGCAAGCTACAATCCCCATAGATCTCTTGCACCAAGCATCTATAGAACTCAAGTTCCAGGCACAAATCTGACAGTGCACTGAATTCAGCCTCAGTAGAAGACAGCGCAATGAGACTTTGCTTCCGGGACTTCCACCCAACCAGTGACTCCCCAAACTTTACCACCAATCCAGACACAGACTTGCGGTCCTGCGAATTCGCCCAGTCACTGTCCGCATAGCATGTGAGCTTCGCCTCACCTTCAGCTGGCAGCTTAAGACAGAAGTCTTTGGTATGCTGCAGGTAGCGCAGTACCCGCTTGATACCGTGCCAAGCACTCACACTGGGCTTTGACGCTTCCCTACTTAGCAGGTTGGTAGCAAAGGCAATATCTGGTCTGCTCCATTGGGACAGATACAACAGACTACCTAGAGCTGACTGAAAGAGCTCAGCATTCTCAAACTCAGCACTTTCCGCTTGCTGGCTATCTTTCACGAAGTTCGTCTCCATGGGTGTCCGAACTCCTGCACAATCGGACATTCTGAACTTCTCAAGCAACTGCTCAATCTTGCCTTTCTGACTGAGCAAGAAGCTCCCATCCTCAGTTCTCGCTATCTGGACGCCTAGGTAGATCTTTACTGCACCCAGGTTCTTGAGCTGAAACCGTTTCCCAAGCTCTTTGGCAAACCTCTGCACCTGTTTGTCTGTCTTTCCAACATGGATGATGTCGTCAACGTAAAATAACACCAGTTCCTGTGAGTCTCCTGATCCTCTAAGGAACAGGCAACTGTCAGCAAGACTCTTCCTGAAACCTAGCTTCTCCAAAGCTTCATTCAGGCACAAGTTCCAATTCCTGGCCGACTGCTTCAGGCCGTAAATTGACTTGTGAAGTTTCCACACAGTACCTTGCTCATTGCCCTCAAACCCTGGAGGAGGAAGCATGTACAGATCCTCCTGGAGGTCTGAGTTCAAGTAAGCAACATCCACATCAAAGTGATGCACCAGCAAACCTCTTTGTGCAGCTATGGCCAAGACCAAGCGTAGAAACTCACTCCTACAGGTGGGAGCATAAATTTCCATATAATGCAACCGCCTGCGCTGCGTGAATCCTCTCGCCACTAATCTGGCCTTATACTGCAGTTCTCCTGTCGCTGTGGGCTTAAGACGGTAAACCCAGCAGCTACCCACTGTCTGTTCACCCACCGGCAACTTCGTGAGGGAGAACACACCTAGAGACTTCATTGAGTTCATCTCCTTCTGCATCGCCTCATGCCATTTCCTGGCTTCTTCCTGAGGCAGTTTCTGGACATCCTCAAAACTCTCGGGTTCACACTGTGCCATTCCGACCCACACGCTAGTGACGGCAAACCTTTCAGGAGGTTTCCCCTTGGTTGTCCGCGTTGAACGGCGCAGCACTACTTCAGGAACCCCCTCTGACCCACTAGGGCCAGCCAGAACGTCCTTGGCATCAGAGAGCTCCCCCTCTGACTTACTGCGCCTTCTGGACTTCTCAGCCGAACCTGTGGGGGAAGATGGAGCACTGCATTGCTCAATCTTCACAGCCTTGGGAGAAGTTCTCCCCTCTGCCTGCACTGGGTCTGGACTCTGAGCCTCAGTAGCAGGTTCAACCTCTTCCTCTCCTTCATCAGCAGAGTCTAGCAGACTCTCTGACAGGATGTCAGGGTTCCCATTCTGTTGGGGACTGTGTGGAGAAGTCAACCTGTGTTGAATCCCCTTTTTGCGGAAGAAACTTTGCAGTGCAGACCCGGTGAACTCCCCACCGCGATCGCTCTGAAAGTTTTGCACCTGTGTGGAAAACTGCAGTTCCACAGCCGCAATCCAGTCTTTGATTAGCGGCGCAGCTTCATCTTTGCGTCGGAGCAAGAAGGACCAAGAGTTCCTCGTATGGTCATCAATCAGAACCAGCGCAAATTTGGCTCCGCCCATACTGCTCACAGAAAACGGCCCACACAAATCTGCATGAATTAACTGAAAAGCCCTAGTGGTCACCCTCTCAGACCTAGGGTATGTGCACGTTTTCACCTTTGCGGACTTGCACGCTCTGCAATCTAGAAACTTAGCACATGATTTCATTTTGCACCCTTGCGTATACTCTGGGATCTTCATCACTGACCCCCAGGACACGTGTGCCATGCGTCTGTGCCAGAGGTGAGCACACGCATCATGAACTGGAACGTTGGCACACTGCACTTGAGCCTCCTCCATGTCATCTGGACCTGCAAAAAAAGCATTTATCACAAACAACCTGTCTTTACATTCAACACTGACTAGGTGCTGTCCATTCTTAGAAATAGAACACTTATTGTTCTCAAAACACACTCTGTAGTTCTCAGCAAGAAGTGCACTGACAGACAGCAACGCGCAGGACAGTCCCGGAACAACAAAAGCCTGGATTGAATCCTGCAAGAAAGAACAAAACAGTGAGCCAGTCTGCGTGAGTGGGTGTCGAGTCCCATCTGCTAAACAAACAGTCTTCCCAGATTTTACAGAGGTGCAGTTCTCCAGGAATCCTGCAGATGGCACTAGGTGATGGGAAGCTCCACTGTCTATGACAAAAGCCAGCACAGCATCCTGTTGACAACTCTTGACTACAGCCATAGAGGCTGCCAAATGTTTACGTTCAGTGTCTCTGCCAGCTGCCTTCGGCTTGCTTTTCCCACGCTTTGAAGAAGAGCCCTTTATCTGGTTGCTACAGGAGACGGCCTTCGGCTGTTCCTGTGCCTCCACTGGACATTCTCTCACCAGATGGGAGGGGGAGCCACAGCGATAACAGTGGCGACGCGTAGCAACAGCTCTCACAGCTCCTTCTTCAGCCATTCCTTTGTTCCCTGCACCCCCACCTTTGGGTGCACAGCCTGGGCCTGCACGGTCCCCAGCACTCTGGTTGTAGGCCTCAACATCACACGGCCCCTCGGAGACAAAGCAGCTACTCCCAGCTGTAACTTCAGGAACATTGCCAGCCCCCTCTGGGCTCTCGGCTTCCTCCCTGCTCTCGGCTTTCTCCCAGCCCTGGGCTCCTGCTGAGTTCTCACACAGACTCCTCAGCACCTGCCAGGCGGCCTGAGCCAACTCAACGCCCTCCAGGTGGGGCAACAGCATAGCGTCCATGCTTGCTCTCAACATGCAGAGCTCCCTTTGCATTCTCTGCTCTCTATCTTCCAGCAAAGCAGCCTCCCGGTCTGCTCCACTATCTTCAGCAGCAACTGGCATGGGTGGGGCCAGCTCCTTCTGGGCTATACTCCAGAACCCTGTGGCCAAAAAACACCCCCTGACTCTTCTAACCCAGATATCCCAGGACTGGGTTGTGAGCTTTTCAAACGGGACATCATAAAAGTCCTGGAGCTCAGCCATCTCCTCCCCCAGTGCTCCCATTGGGGCTTTGAAGTACTCACGCGTACCAGCCAGCTTCAACGGAGAGGCCTCCAGTGGCTCTTTGCAGCACACAGCATTGCAGCCAGCTTCCCTGCTTTTCTCCCAGGCAAAGCCTCAAAGCAGGACTTTTTCCTTCCGGCAGCAAAACAGCAGCTTCTCAGGTTTCTCAGCCTTTTTAAGCACACAGCACATCAAAACAGGCTTCCTCTAATTGCAGTAACTGCCCACCCATAACCTGTCGGGGAAATTGATTTATTGCTCAGATAAGCGTCCGGCACGCTTCCCCATCGTGCAGCTCTGGCCGGCATTCCAAAGTCCACATTCCTGAACATAGCAGAGATCATCAGCAGCGGAAAGAGAAAGACTGCAAAAAACTCCAGTGCCTTCTTCAGTGTGCTTAAATAAAGTCCACTCAGGATCTTAGCAGCTAAAAGCAGTTTTATTTACAGCAGACTATCCATTATCTATCACAGCGAACAGCATCGCGAAAACACGTCCTCTCTCCTCAAAAGCAAAAGTAGAGAGAAAGAACAAAGGCTTGAGGCTCTTGGAAATGACGCAGAAGTTCCCCCCTCCCAACAGTAGGCAGAGCGTACACTCTGAGCTGTTTAACCCTGTAAGCTCAAGTTCTCCTCACATTTATATCCCGCCCTCCCCAGCCGAAGCCGGGCTCAGAGCAGCTAACAACAGTAAAAGTAGTACAGCATTCTAAAATCAATTCATTCTAAAATCAATTCAGAATCAAATTAATGGCAACCATTGGGCTAGAGTTCTATGAGGATTACCAAAGGAGGGGATCAGACTGTGCCTTGGCCAAAGGCCTGGTGGAACAGCTCTGTTTTGCAGGCCCTGCGGAAATATGTCAAGTCCTGCAGGGCCCTAGTCTCTTGTGACAGAGCGTTCCACCAGATCGGGGCCACAGCTGAAAAAGCCCTGGCTCTGGTTGAGGCCAGCCTAACCTCCCTGTGGCCCGGGACCTCCAAGATGTTTTTGTTTGAAGACCGTAAGGTCCTCCGTGGGACATACCAGGAGAGGCAGTCCCGTAGGTACGAGGGTCCTAGGCTGTATAGGGCTTTAAAGGTTAAAACTAGCACCTTAAACCTGATCCTGTACTCCACCAGGAGCCAGTGCAGTAGGTATAGCACCGGGTGAATGTGATCCTGCGGCGAGGCCCCCGTAAGGAGTCTCACCGTGGTATTCTGCACCCGCTGCATAATTTAAAGGTATAACTGTTAGGATATTTCCGTTCCACCTTAAAAGGGAGCAGGATGTTTGTGTCACAGCCTGCGTATTTCCTGTTCACAGGATGTTTCTGTTGTGTCTTTGCTTTCGTTCTCTCTCTGTGTCTGAGACACTGAAGCTGGCAATCATGTTTTCTTTGTTCTGACCAACGCTGAACAAACTTGTAAATAATGCTCTCCTGTGTGCATCTTTCGCTGTGCATTATCTGCTGATAGAGCGTGCATGAGCTTTGGAATGTGGCAAGCTATTTCTGGAAGCTCGTGTCGCTAATTGAATGATACTGCGTGTCTACGGGAGATCGATGGACGTCCGGAGGCTGCTTGGGGGCCATGATGGACTTTGTCTCCCTGGCAGTATCCCAACAATAACAGCCTATACTTCCATGCTTTAATTCGCTGAATGTTTTGTGATTTTAAATCTCTGTGGGAGTTTTCTCACTAAAGAGCATTTGCCCCAAACTTGGATCTTGGCATCTAGGAATTCTCTCTCTTTCTCTTTTTATTATTATTAATTTTTATTATTTTCAATAATCATAGTAACCAGGGAGTTTAGCATATATATTTTTTCATCCGATATTCTGGGTAGAGATCTGCTTTGTAAGTACTCTGCTATCTCCTCCTCCTTTTCATTACCCTTTTCGTATATTTTTTTGAAATATTTAACAAACCTCTTGGTGATTTCTTTCGTTTTATCTATGATCTTCCCTTCATCCATTATTCTGTTAGTAGATCTTTCTGCCTTTTCTTCAGTTGCCATGCCAGTAATTTCCCAGTTTTATTTGCTGACTCAAAATACCTCTGTTTCATCCACCTTAAGTTATTTTCTATCTCCTGATTAACTAATGCTGACAAATGATTTTGTAATAGCTTACAATTTTTCCTTGCTTTCTCATTTTTAGGATGTTTGGCTAGTACTTTTTCATTTTCTTCAATTTCCTTTTTAATTTTATCCATCTTTGCTTCCCTATTCTTTTTTTGAATTGATTGTTGAATATAAAAGCCTCTTAAAAATGCTTTACTCACATCCCATATTACCCTAATATCCGTATCCTGCACCTTGTTATTTTGGAAGAATTCCGTAAGTACCGTATTTTTTCGCTCCATAGGATGCACCGGACCATAGGGCACACCTAGTTTTTAGGGGGGGAAATAAAGGAAAAAAATTATTTCCCCCCCAGCCCCAAAGAGCAAAGAAGCCAAGACAGTGAGCGGGATCCATCCCGCTGGCTGTCTTGGCTTCCTCTTTAGCTGCGCACAACCTCTCCAGCCGGGAGAAGGCAGAAGCCAAGACAGCGAGCAGGATGGATCCCGCTAGCTGTCGTGGCTTTGTTTTTACCATGGGGCTGGGGTAGGGGAAGCCCAAGCTTCCCCTGACCCCAGAATGGGTCCGGGAGCGGCGGCGAGGTTGCACGCAACCTTGCCTTCACTCCCGGAGCTTGCCGGGCTGGGGCCGGGGGAAGCCCAAGCTTCCCCCGACCCCAGCCCCCAGAATGGGTCTGGAGCTCCTGGAACGCTCCTGGAGCTCCATAGGACGCACACACATTTCCCCTTCATTTTTGGAGGGGATAAGTGCGTCCTATAGGGCAGAAAATACGATAAATCTTGTGCTTTGGCTAAAAAAATGGCATCGTTTAGGATTTTCTCATTCATTCTCCATCTTTAGTGTACCCTTCTCCTGTTTCTTAGTTCTACTGTAACCAAGTTGTGAACAGTTATCGATCTAAATATAATATCTGATTTTTTTTACCTTCAGTAGTAGATTGTTAGTTATCCATATTCCATCAGTCCTGCCCGCTGTCTTTTTTGCTTGGGAATGATGGGTAATTTTTTTCTCTATAGGGTGCTTGTAACGCTGCACATCCTTCAGATTCAAACTCTCCACCGTACTAAAAAAAGTAGGGGAGAGTCTTCCTCTCGGTCTACCTCCTGAGTCTGTATGATCAAATTCCAAAGAGGTAACTCCATTTAAGTCTCCTAGCAATATAATCTCCTCATTTATAAATTCTAACAACTTGTCTTCCACTACCTTGAAGAACTCTGTCTTATTCCCATTTGGAGCATAAATTCCTGTTATCACAAAATTTTGTTACCTTTCCCCACTTGTATACCCAGAATTCTACCTTCATTGCCCTCAAAAAATTGTTTTGCTTCAAATTTTGGGTTGACACATATTACAATGCCTCTCTTTTTCTTTAAATCTGGAGATATAAATTCTAGACCTAAAGATACAAATTCTAGGCATCTAGGAATTCTCATTTGCTTTTCTTTCTTCCCTAGGTGGAGGATGGAGAGATGCAGACATGCACATAGAGAAACCTCTTGACTGAATGTAACCTACTGTAGAAAGATCAGAGGCATGTTTGTTACTCCACCCACTTTTGTCCAACCCGCGGCTGGCATGTGATCCCTGTAGGTCGCCCATAAGGAAATGTGACCCATGAGCTGAGAAAGGTCTTCCCCTATCTGCCATAGCCCATGGGCTCTCCCCTGACTCCTCCCTCTCAGTGTTTATTCCCATCTTCCCCTTTCCTGTTTCTCACTTTGTCACCTTCTCTACGGAGTCTTTGCACATCTCTCTCTCCCCCTTAGTTCATTATTCCAGATACCCCTGCTCTCTTTAACCCTTTCATTTTCTGCTCCCATACTGTTATCATTTAGTTAGCTGCTCTGTCAAGGAAGAGGAGGAATGGGAATCTGCCTTTCCTGAGGCATTGTTATAAGTGGAGGAGATTCAGACTGGTGCAATATCGTATTCCTTATTTATAGTATTTTTAGATCACCCAATAACTGAGGCTCTGCACATAGAATCATAGAATTGTAGAGTTGGAAGGAACCATGAGGCCCATCTAGTCCAGAAATATAGTCAGGTATCTGTGCCTCTGAGCAAGCAGTGG
Source organism: Podarcis pityusensis (assembly GCF_964106645.2). Taxonomy (NCBI): domain Eukaryota; kingdom Metazoa; phylum Chordata; class Lepidosauria; order Squamata; family Lacertidae; genus Podarcis; species Podarcis pityusensis. Next base: position 21,158,393 of record NC_138028.1, read on the forward strand.
TGGGTGCCTCAATAAATGGCCGCAATATGAGCTTGGACTACTCAGAAACGAGTGGCTTGAGATCCCTTTGGTCAGGGAAGTTCATGCTTATTTATTTAAAATCCAGCTCTTTATCAACCTGTAGTACCATTGCACAAAGGTCGGGCAGAAGCTACAAATCCCTTGCATCACATTTTGTACCCGACTCCCTTTGGCAACCCATATTTGCTCTGCTTAATGGTTAATAATGAATACTGTGTACAAGCCTGGTATATAAATCACAGGTTTAAGAGGATCGTAGTGCAGAAGGGTGCTGCGATATTCTTTTGGTGAACTGTAAGTAAGCTATACATTCTTTTTCACTCCTCTCTCTAGCTTGTTTTGGCATAGCTTATGATATCCAGTGTTTATTTCCTTTCCTTTTCTGGGTTAACATCCATGCAGAACTAAATCAATCTCTGTTTAATGTTCAGACAGATTGGGATTTATAGGCTAGATCAGTGGCTATATTCTAAGTGGGGATTAATCTCAGATGCAGCAACTTGTTATGGTAGCATGAAATCTCACCCACTCCCATTACATGACGGGTTCATCAAACCGAAAGCTCAGAAGTTCCACAACAGGTGGTACAGAGCAGCCCAGTAGAGTCACTTCTGCACCATAAAGCACATGGACATGGCAGATGCCAGAATCTTCCTCTGCTATGTAAAAGGAAAGGGTACCACTGCACACTTCTTAAACAAGTGCCTGCATGTTCGGGCCGGCATCTAAGAATATGAAGAATTTCTTTGTTTCTGTGTGTGGCTGGCTGCATAAATGACTGGAACTACTGGCACAGTGCTATTCCCATTCAAGTTGATGGCAGAATTTCATTAATTTTATGACAAAGCAGGGATAAACCAAAGTTGCCTAAAGGGGGTCAGTTAGGATTCTCAGGTAAGCATCAGAATGAAAATGAAATAGTCTTTGCTATTCAAAAGTTGATTTCAAAATGATATGTGAAAATAACTATATACATAGATACAGGCATATATAGATATAGATACATAGTTGTAAAAATTAATATTACTATGTTAAATTCTGAAAAGTGTGAAAACTTGAGAGTATCACAAAGAAATATTCCATGGTTAAAATGTGCCAGTTTTATTTTTAAATAATAAACTTCTTTAAAAAACAAACCATTGAAACACTGAAAAACACAAATGTGGAAACCATTTTCTATCAAAACTCTATTCTGTATGTAATTTAGTGAAACTAACAACATTCTTTCTTACGCCACTCACAGGAAAGGTGAATTATTTCTGTTGTATAAATGTATAGGTCTAGGGCAGAATTCGCCTTTGTTGCAGAGTACACATGCATTTTTGGATTGATCCTTTAACATCTTGTGTGGGAATTATCAGCAGAAGAATTGCAAATCCCAAATGAAGCTGGTCATCACCCTCTCCTTGTTACTGATTAGTCTTGAAGTCCAGTGCCATCAACTCCCAGGACACAACGATGACCAGGCTAGCCAAGGAGACAAGACATTACTGGAACATCCACATCTTTCTTCAGAAGAACAGAGACAGGATTCCTCCACCTATCTTAAGATAGGTCCCAGTAACTCTGACTTTGCATTCACATTCTACAGGAACATAGCTTCAGGCGTGGGTTCAAGGAACATTTTCTTCTCCCCAATCAGCATCTCTGCAGCTTTTGCACTGCTGACCCTGGGTGCCAAGTCGGAAACCCAAAGTCAGATTCACAAAGGACTCGCGTTTAACCTGTCAGTGACTGAGGAGAATGAGATACACAAAGGATTCCGCCACCTCATCCATGCCCTTCACCGCCCGGATAACAAAGCACAGGTGAAGATGGGAAATGCCTTGTTCATTGAGCAGTCGTTGAAGTTTCTGCCTAAGTTTTTGGAGGATGTCAAAACCTTCTATGAAGCAGAAGGCTTCCTCACCAACTTCACCATTCCCAGAGCGGCCAAAAGGCAGATAAATGATTATGTGCAGAACAAAACTCAGGGGAAAATAGCCCATGCGCTTGAGGACCTCGATCCAAGCACTATACTGGTTCTTGTGAACTACATCTTCTTCAAAGGTAAGTTGGAAGAGTAATTAACTGAAGGGACTGGCAACACAAATTTCCTTTAAGAGGAGTGCTCTAGTTCAGGGCTCCAGTCAGCCCCGAATTAGGAGCCTTGGAACTCACTCCCACTAGAGGCAGTAATGACCACCATCTTGGATGGCTTTAAAAGATGGTGGGACAAATTCATGGAGGAGGAGGCTTTCAATGGCTCCTAGCTATTGGCTATGAATCCCAGTTGCTGGAAACCTCAAGAGTGGAGATTGCTTATGAACTCATGCCCTGCTTGCAGGTTTCCCCACAAGCATCTGGGTGGCCACTGTGAGAACAGAATGCTGCAGTAGATGGGCCATTGGCCTCATCCAGTAGACTCCTATGTTCTTACGCTTGCAGTGCTGTTCAGGGAATTTCAGTACTGGGGAAGGGAAAAGAGACACCTTTTCTCTCTGCCCCCCCCCTACACTTCCCCTGCTGTGCTGGGTACCATTAGAAGTTTGCCAGTCCCAAACCTAAGTGCTTTATAGTTATATGGCAGAGATGGGCATTCCATGCTGAAAATTGAGAAAAGGGAAAAGATGTGCCTCTTTTCTTATTTGAGAGACGAAATGGTTCCATTTTCCTTTCTTCCTCCTGAAACTTCCCTATAATAACTCAAGGGGTGAAGTGAGAGCTATTATAATTAGCATTAGCATTCATTGTGTTAATAATGTTATTATTACCATTTTGAAGAAATGTTAAAATATCCCTGTTCACCCAGGCATTTGATTGCTAACAGATACTGCTCCTGGCAACCTTGAAATTATGAGCTGTAAGGATAGGCCACTGTTTGTAAATGTTTTTAGATGTTCTAAATGTGTTCTTAATTATCTTGATGTGCTTATTCATTATTATTTTTTGAATTGTATTGTCATCCTGCTTTGCTCTTTGCCATCCTGGGCTCCTTTGGCAGGACAGGCAGCACAGAAAATTAATATCTTCATAAATTAGGGCATGCAAATTCCAGCCCTAATCCCAGTTCCCCACCCAAGATGCTTAGTATAAGCATACCTACCCAAATACTGCATACCTGCTGTTCTCATTCCTGAGCACTATGCGTATAAAGTACGATCATACCACTTTAAACAGTCCTGGCTTCCCCCAAAGCTTCCTGAGAACTGTAGTTTAAGGGTGCTATTCCTCTCACAGAGCTACAATTCCCAGAGTGCTTTTACAGTCAATCTCTTTTCCCAGGGAACTCTGTGAGGGGAATAGGGGCCTCTTAAACTCCAACTCCCAGGATGTCTTGGAGGAAGCTAGAACTGTTTAAAGTGGCATGATATTGCTTTAAATTTACAGTGTGGATGGGGCCCTAGGCACATTGCAGTCATGAGGGGAAACTTGAGTAGAAAAGTGCTGAGTGGCTGCATCTTGAGGCTTACTTTTGTCATCCAGTGGACTCTCTCACTGTGATTAAACTGATCTTCCAAGGTCCTTAATCATGCAAGGAGCCTTTCTGCTCCACAAGTTACACTAGAAGACAAGGAAGCAGAAAGCACCCACATGACAGTAGGGACAGGGCTAAAGCTCTGGCCCTACAGCTCTTTTCTCCTTTTTTTGCCCTTCCACCATTATAATATCTGAAGAGGGCTGGAATCTGCCTGGCTCCTGCTTTCATTAGACTGTTTCTCTCTCCCTTTCTCTGTGGACTGGAGTACCATTGATCTTCTGAAAGGAACCTTCTGTCACAAGTTCTTCTCAGGCAATTTATGTAGCTTTAATTTTTTTAAAAAGACAATGTTTTATTTTTTATTTTTTTTAAAAAACCACATTTCTGTATACCTAGGAGGTCCTCCCCAAATATTTAAAAACCACCTTTCCTGTTGCTTCCATTTTGTGATCATTTTTTCCCCAAGCTGATAGGCATTCAACCAGCTGACATCACTATTAAAGGGAATAAGTGGGACCTGAAATGCAATGTTGCAGATATATATTCCTGTTAGGTGGGCATACAAACATGTAACGATGGCAACTTTTTAAGGCTCTGATAAATACTCATTCATCTAAAACTCTCAAGAGCTGTTGTGCTCACATCTTTCTTGTGTGTTTCCCATAGGCACTGTGAGAACAGGATGATGGACTAGATAGAAAAGCCAGTTGGATCAGACCAATGGCCTGTCCGCTTATGCCTTTTTGAAAAAAATGTTGCTCCTGAAACAACAGAGAAGGGTAGTGGAGATCTCAAATTTTTGTGTTGGTAGTTGGGTTTTAGAGCAGAGTATACCGCCAATGAAATTGCAGCCTGCCATGGAATGTCAAATTTTAATTTGTTAAGAAGAGCAAACTTCCAGTAAACATGAGCAGTTGAAAAGAAAAAAAACAAAACATGCTAAAAGGTTCAACATAATGAAGTCAGAGAGGAGGACAAGAGACTCTTTTGGTAGAAGCTTCATCCCTTTGCATGGCAAGGCCCCATGACCACCCTGTTCCCTAAGGTGCAAATAACTAGACAACACACAGCTTATTGGGTTTTGGGGATCAAGTAAGGCCACAACTTTATTGGTTACAGATACGAAAGGTTTAGCCATAGGCATTGAGGTAAGCAATGGCGCATGACACTCCTGCCCGTCCGCCAAGAGGGTGAAGCCAGTGGTCCGCATTGGAAAAGTGGGATGGCCCTAGCTCCCATCTGGGCATCGTACAGGAGCTGCCTTTTAACAGGATCTCCTTACTCATGGAGGGGCAGAAAGAGGCTATAACCTCCCCTCCAACCAAGTCTAGGTTTACCCAATGCCTAACCACCTTACAAAGTTGTGACAATTGCTATGAGGCAGCCAAAAACCCAAATGATGGAGCCAGTTTGCCAGGTGGAAATAAATTCCTGACCAGGCCCTGAATCTAGCGACCGACATTGTCCATAGCAAGGTCGTACCACTGGTAAAAAAACACCAACCCTAATCTGAGGGAGGGTGGGCGGGAGAACCGGCACAGAGAGAGAGGCCAAAAGACCCTGCTGGCTTGATATTTATCCTTCCCCTGGGCATGGTACCAAGTGCTACTACTGGTCATTGGCACCGTGGCCAGGTGATGCCCCATGCATCACTGCCACCATTGGCCAATTTGGTGGCAGGAATACAATCTGGCTGGCAATAGGCCAGTTCATAGGGGAGACACAGTGCCTGCCCACCCCAGGAGGGCCACCTGCCCCAGGAGGGCAAACGAACTTACTCTGTGAGTATTCCACTGTGTCCCATTGACATTTTCATTATTTTGTGTACTGTTTTGCAAGCAGCTGCTACAGTTACGTATTTTTCACTCACCAGACGCACCAGACCACAAGACGCACCTAAGTTTTGGAGAAAGGAAAACAAGAAAAAAAATATTCTGAATCTCAGAAGCCAGAACAGCAAGAGGGATTGCTGCTCAGTGAAAGCAGCAATCCCTCTTGCTGTTCTGGCTTCTGGGATAGCAGTGCAGCCTGCATTCACTCCATAAGACGCACACACATTTCCCCTTACTTTTTAGGAGGGAAAAAGTGAGTCTTATAGAGCAAAAAATACGGTATTTTGTCTAGGTTTTAGGATATATATTTTTAATCACTCACTTCTATGCCTCTTGCATTTCCTGTACTTACATGATGAAATACTTACCTATTGCACACAAAGTTGCCTTTGGAGGGAATTAAAAATCATGCAACTCTTTTGCCTAATCTTTTTCTTCCAAGCTTACTGGCAACACCCTTTTGACACTCACATGATCCGGGAAAAAGACTTCTTTGTGGATGCAAACACTACGGTGAAAGCCAGCCTGATGTATCGAAAAGGCTACTACAAATACCTCCATGATGAAGACTTGTCTTGCTGGGTGGTGGAGATTCCATACAAAGGAGATGCCACGTCTTTCTTCATTCTGCCTGACGAAGGAAAACTGGAGCATGTGGAAGGTGCATTGGTAAAAGAAAGTCTGCCTAAATGGATAGCATCTTTTAAAACAGAGTAAGTCTTTTCTCTGCACCATTTCTTCAAATGCTGCTAATTCGAAGAGTTGAAGCTTTTTGTTTTAAAAGGATACCAGATATATATATATACCAGTTTCAGGGGGCCACTGGTAAGGACACCCCATAGACCTAACCTCGGCTACTGCTGTCAACCCCCTAACCTCAGGTTTATCTAGATGTGGGTTCAGGCTGGCCGATATCTGGTTTTCAACATTGTGACATATCACCAGCTAAACATTGTGATGTACCGATAGATCACAATGTCTGAAATAAGGATGGAACTATGCAGAGGCAAACAGTAGGGCTCATGTCAGGATGCTGCCAGTGGCTCCTGGCTGTTTGCCCAGGAAAGTATAAAGACAAGAAAAGGTTTCTTGCCATCCTTTTTCATTTCAATACTTACAGTGAGAGGCTATAGAACCCAGCCTCTTGGATAAGGGCATTGTCCCGAGTGAATCTCCACCCCACCCCCCGTCTCTCCCACTTCCTCCTTCATCACTTCTATGGGTGCTGCTATGTGCCCTCTGCCTTTGAGCTCTTTGTTCTCCTACTTTTATGGCCAGGTTCTGGGAGATGGAGGGTCTGGGATGCTTTCTGATGGCACTGTGTCAGCCAGCTGCCTTTCTGCTTCTGCCTCCTCCTTCTCCTCTCCCATTATTTCCCAACTTTCCCCCTCATCTGCCTCTGAGCTGTGACCCCCAGCAAACCCCTGTTGTAAATCTATACTGTCTTCCTCTTCCTCTTCCCTAGAAGGGTCAGGATGGGGACGCAGTCTCCATCATTCCTTCTCTACCCAGTCCCTGACACTGATGGTTCCAATCTGCCTGATGAGCTACCTGTTTTCGAGCCATAGGCTCCCAAGGTGTGAGGCAATGGGAGCTTCCCTGGGAGTGAGTCCTCTGAATCTGAGGAGCCCATTAAAAAAGCAGTGAGAAATCTCCATCCCATGGGCCTAATGGAGCCCAGTAGGGGTCCTAATTTGTCCTATTAGTTCATCTCTCCCTAAACCACATTCACCTGCCCACACAAGGCATTATATATGATGTTAGTTGTGGGGCAGGTTATGACACAGCACCTTGGCATAATAACTGTGGTTTGCAGGTGCTGCCAATCAGCTGATCACCAGCACTTGCAAACCCCTGAGAATTTGCCGCCGTGATTTGATTTCAGCGGACATTATGGCGATATCAGTCCCACACACCTGTCAAAATGGCACATGGCAGTTGCTGGAGGTCAGGATCTGGCCTGCAAGGTAGATCCAGTTCCTAACTCCCTCTACTAAAGCAATGTATTCTGGCCTGGGAGGACTTGGAGTGGAGAAACAGTGACCCTTTAAGAGGCTTCAAGAGACCCTTCCTATGCACTGGGGCCCTTTTCCAAGCTTGAATGTGCATCAAGGCCAGGGAATGTCACTGTGTGGGTCATGACTCAACAGCTGAACACCAATGAAATAACATATGGATTCTTTTTCTTTTTCTTCATCAGCAATGTACGTCTTTTCATCCCCAAATTTTCCATTTCTGCATCCTATGATGTCAAAGACTTATTACAGAAGATGGGTGTGCAAGACGTCTTTAATGACGCTGCTGATCTGTCTGGCATTACCGGAGAACGTGACCTGATGGTTTCCAAAGTAAGTGCTTTCTCTCTTTGATCAAGTGCTTCTTTAAACCTTCATGCTCTGTCATTTGGTCCTTGATTAAAAGAGGACAACATTACCTCCAATAATTTCTCAGAAGCACGTGAAGAACATCTGAGCAGGAACTCTTTTTGTTGATATTTTTCTCATTTGCAGGAAGCCATGAAAACGTTGCAAAATGTGAATCACAGATCCATACCATACACTTAAAGTGAATTCAGTGCACATTTAAAGCACATGCTTCCCTCAAAGAATCCTGGAAGCTGGAATTTCGCCTCTACAGACTTACAATTCCCAGAACCCTTGACAAACTACAGTTCCCAGAATGCCCTGGGGAAGGTCATGTGCTTTAAATTTGCATTGATTGTGCCTTAAATCTAGACTCTGCCACACTTCCTTTTGTGCTGCATTTCTAGACATGGGTCCTGGCTTTCCAGGTCTGAGCAGAGATGTATTATTATTATTATTATTATTATTATTATTATTATTCCCTGTGCTTTCTCCAGGAGAACCCTTGTTTTACTGCTGAATTTGAGGAAATGGCAATCAGGTTTTCAAGCATTGTCATTTGCTCTGATTCAGCAGTAAAAGGTGGGTTTTCCTGGGGGAAATGCTGGGACAAAAAAATCCACCCACAAAAACAAATCTGGGAAACCCAAACCTGTGCGTAGAAAGCATGGAGTGACGGGAAATGTGGGTGAGCCTTCAGTGACGTTGGTTTGTCTTTAGACTGACACCTGAAGAATGCATTCTTCCAGGAGTCTCATGGTTAAATGTCGATTGGATGGTACATCAAGGTTATCTGGGCACTGAACAAAAGAGAACACGGAAACAATTCAAACTGCAATTCAAATAAAACCAGTGAATACGGCATAAAAATGCATAGGCAAAAGTGCTACACTCCCCCTTGAAGGAGCAGGTCCACCGCTGGGGGTACAAATTGATCCACACAGTCCCTGAAAGTTCATTGGCCTCAGTGGTTAAGAGTGCTTGTTTCCTGCTACATAGTCCCTTTTGGACAGAGATGACTCAGCCATGGTACTCCCTGCTCTGGTAACTTCCAGAATGCATCATTGCAATCTCTGCTTTGTGAGGCAGCCCCTGAAAATTACTTGGAAACTTCAGCTGATCCAACATGCAGCGGCCAGATTACTAGCTGGGGTTCCAACTAGAACCTGCATAAACCCACATTTTAAACCACCTACCTGGTTGCCAGATTGCTTCCAGGCCAAATTCAAGGTGCTTTCATTAATGTTCAAAGCCCTAAATGACTTAAATCCCAAAGGTCTGAAATACTTTCTCCTTCTCTACAGCCCCCCTTGGGTGCTAAGACCAGCAAGGGAGATCCTCCTGGTAATAATAATAATAATAATAATAATAATAATAATAATAAATAAATAATAATAAATAATAATGATAATAATAATAATAATAATAACAACAACAACAACAACAATAACAACAACAATAATATTTTATTTACATCCTGCCCTCCCCAGCTGAAGCCGGGCTCAGAGTGGCTAACAACAGTAAAATAATACAACATTCTAAAATCATTTCATTATAAAATCAGTTCAAATCAAATGCCCTCAGAATTCAGGGAATGAGGGCCTGGGAGACAGCATTCTCTGCAGTAGCCCCTAAGTTGTGGAATTCCCTCTCCACAAAGGTGTGTCTTTGTTTTGTGTTCCCCATCATGTGCTGAAGACACACTTCTTTACCCTGACTTTTGACAGCGCAGTATATTTTGGGACGTACCATACTCTTGTGGACTTTGGAGACATTTAGAAGACTCAATTTCTCCTCAAAGAGCTACAATAGCCAGAGCAGTTTAACATTCAATCCCCCTTCCCGGGGAACTCTGTGAATTGTAGCTCTGTGAACAGAAAAGGGGTCTCCTAAGAACTCTTAGCACCCTGGACAAGCTACCCCCAGGATTCCTTGGGGGAAGCCATGATAGCTTAAAGTGGTACAGCACCACTTTCAATGTACAGTGCAGAAGGGACCTAGGTTGCAGTATGTGCTTGTTTGTAGTGTTGGCATGGTGCCCAGGACATTTTCTCCTGTTTGTGAATGTGCTCACGGTGCCCCCGCCCGCCCCTCCAGGTTGGTAACCCCTGCTTTAGCTAAAAGATCAAACACCCTCTTGCATTTGAAGATCATTGTGGACAAGCTATCACAGAGAAAGCAATTACAGTAGATAGAGCAGCTGCTTCAGGGAGGTCTAATGGAAAGATCCTCAGTATGAGAACAATGATCATCACAAGGGTGTCCATATTCATCTGTGAACTACTGGAGAATGTGACTTGCAGACAATGATATGTTGTTCTTTCCTCATAGGCCATTCACAAGACTGTGCTGGATGTTAACGAGAGTGGCACTGAGGCAGCGGCAGTCACCACGATAGAGTTTATGTTCCGTTCCGCTCCATTTCAACCTGTACTTACTATCAGTTTCAACAGACCCTTCCTGATTATTATTTTAGATAAGGCAACATGGAGCATTCTCTTCCTGGGGAAGATCATCAACCCTACTGTGCAATGACTATTAGAAGAGCCAGAGTATTACAAGTACAGCCTTTTTAGGAGATTAAAAAACTGGATTTCCCACTTTGCATTTTCTTAGCCCAGTCCTGGTGGTGCCCATAACCAGTTGTCTCTGGGATGAATAAGAAGACGACTGACTTCAAAGCCATTTTATAATAAAAATGATTTTAAAACATTGTGATATTGTGGGTTAACTTCATGCTCCACCCTTTTGAATCTGCAATATGTTTCTGTCCTTGAAAGGGGCCCACAAATCCCTAGGTGAAATTCAAACCAACTCAGAAGGTGCTCAGAGGCATACTGTGTCCTTTAATTCTACCTGTATCTTTTACATATGGCATTTTACATCTGATTGGTAGATATTGGGGTTCTGCAGGGGGAAACAAACTAAAACCGAGAAGCCTTCCATGCCCCTATCATAAGGAAGAATTTCTCTGTGGAGATAAATGGCTGGCACTAGGCCAGGAGAATCAGGCATGATTCTTAGTGACTCTCATTTTTCTTCCATTGGACAAAGTATGCAGAATACAATCAGGACACGTTAGTAAGTAAATATGTGATAAGAAGGCAACAACCACAAAATGTGGAAAGTAGAATAGCACCCCAAAAGAAGCCATCATCTTCTGTGCCCTGCCTGGGGGCTCATGGGAGGATGGCTCCCAACACTCTTCCTCATCCAGCCAGTCCCTGACATCAGGAGACCCCATTCCGCTCACAGAGTTACAATTCCCAAAATGCCCTGGGGAGACGGATTGATTGTTAAACTACTCCGAAGCCTTTCTTTCCCCCGATAACATTTCTGAGGTTTTTCTGAGAAGACCACTTTGCAGAACTTTCTCCTAATATTATCTACCACTATGTTGGGGAACCAGCTTCTGTGGGCCTTGACATACCTGTTTGGCCCAGGTGCTGATGCTAGGCCTGTTCACTACTGTACGGGGGGGGGGGTGTCATTTGGGACCTCAGGCCCAAGGTCCAGCTCTAGTTGCACTGCTGGGGTGTGCAAGCCACCAAGAGAACTGAGCACTCCCAGCAACCTCAATTTACTCGTTAATGTTGTGTCTAAAAGAGAAAGCCTAAAGCGGAAAAGTCAAATTTGGAAAGCAATACAGCATAGAAACAAGACGCAGCTCTGGAAAACTATTGGGTGGATAACAGTCAAATATTTTGCTGCCGATTTCACTCTCACAAGTCCACTCACCCTCTCTGGTGGGTGCCATTGAGGGCTGGCATCCCCAGAGGCATAGGAAGGGGGTACGGTGGGGGCAGGCCGCCCTGGGTGTCATCGCTGAGGGAGGTGACATTTGGCGTGCTGCCCACCCACGACTCCCAAGCCTACCTGCAGCTGTCGGGGAAAAGGGGAGCTGCACCACTTTGTTGGCAGCCTTCCCCCCTTCCCCCTTCGTTTTGACAGCTCAGGGGAGACTTGGGAGTCGCGGGTGGGCGGCACACCCAGGGGAGACATTTGGCGCACTGCCCACCAGTGACTCCCAAGCCTACCCCAAGCTGACAATGTGGGGGGGGGAGTGACAAAAAAAAGCAGTACCGGGTACCACCTGACCTTGCTATGCCTCTGGGCACCCCCCCTCCATGTGCCAGGATCCAATGTGGGAAATCCCAAGGACTGTTTCCCAGGCAGCAAAGGAAGCCTCTGGGCCGAACTTGCTGCCTGGGTAATTGGTCCTGCCAACTCACCTAATCAGCGAATCATGAGTGGGCATAGACCAGCGGGGGTGGGCCTAGCCTGCCTCTTTGGTATATTACAAAGGCACATGGTTTGCTCTGCAGACACTTTCTGTTGGCGTTCCCACCCTTTATATATTGCTGTTGCGTGTTGTTCTGCCTGACCTTGTTATGGCATAACTGGTCACCGTATTCAGGGCCAAGTTACATACCTCTTACATCTGTTGTGGCCTGCTTTCACCCAAATATTTTGCTGGTGATTTTGCTCTCACAAGAAGTAGTGACGACCACTAACTTGATGGCTTTGAAAGAGGAATACACAAATTTGTGGAAGATGAAGATAGCAGCCATGATGTCTAGTGTTACGGTAAAATCTGGGTGCGGAGTTACTCTGCCACCCAGCTCGTCGGACTAAGTCCGCAGATCCCTGCGGAAGAAAATGAGCTCAGCCAGAGACAGGAGCAAGCTACAGAAGATCCGAGTTTATTGCGCAACAGGTTCAAGGCGAGATTGAACAGCGAGAAAGGGGTGACATGAACTTTTGAAATTTTCCTCCATGTCCCAGAATACAGTGCAAAATACATCCCAGTTACGTCATGAATACATTAAGAAGAGGTTGGGTTACACAGATTACATCACAAATACATTAGGAAGAGGTTGGGTTACACTGGATTAACATATGGAGGAGGGAGGGGGGAATATGCAGAGCTGGAGATATGCGCAGATAAGCACATCCCGAGAAGATAATGTATGCAGATAAGCACATCCTGAGAAGACAATGGTCCATGTATGCATAGTCTGTCACCTGGCATCGGCCCGGAGGAAGGGCTTGGCAGAGCGATTTGACAGGATTAGGGTCTTGACACCTTGCTTGAGGGATTATGGAGGACAGGGGAGGTGTCATGGAGTCCTAGAGAAATTGAGCAAATTGGCATGTTGATTTTCTATGAATTTTATAGATTTTAGTCCCTTTTGACATTGGCAATTGGAAATAAATGGATATATTGTAGTGAAGAAGAAGGTGAAGAAGAAGACATGCCCCCCCCTTCCGTATCACTAGGTTCTACCATCAGAGTTGGAGGCCGCATGATTCTGAATGCCAGTTGCTGTGAATCACAATGGGGGCGAGTGCTGTTATGTCCTGCTTGCAGCTCCCACAAGCATCTGGTTTGCCACTGCTAGTAGATTGGCCATTGAACTGATTCAACAGACTTTCTTATGTTAGTATTTTTTTTGAAAAATTATCTAAAAAGAGACAACCTTTTAAACAGGGTACAGGAACCTTTTTCACCTTCCAGTAGTGGGTAAGAGCAGAGGCAAAAGTGAATAAATGTAATGGCTGGCACTAGTTATATAGTAGGATAGGTTCTACACCCCGCTCTGACCTCCATCTAGAAAAACAGGATGAATTATCAGAGTTCATTGACACATTCTAGCCAAGCAAAAACACTCAAGGGGAAGAAAACAGCCTGTGAGAGGCACTTACTGGGGAGAAAAATATGGAGAGAGTTTGGGGGCCCAGATAGAAGGGCCTGAGGTTCCCGACACCCTCACCTGAAACCTAAAGAGATGAGGAAATGTGACTATTTCCATCTGTGAAAATTTGGGAGACATGGGGCCACAAAATGACTTGAGGCTATAATGTTTGGGGCCATTCATATGACCCCTTATCTTGGCTGCTGATACCATTGTGCAAAGTCTAGAGACCACTTGAAAACCCATTGCTTCACATTCTGCTCTCTGTCCCTTTGATAATCCATGTTTGTTCTGCTTAATGGTTAATGCTGAAGACTAAGTATTACAGTGGTGCCTCGCAAGACGAAATTAATCCATTCCACGAGTCTCTTCGTCTAGCGGTTTTTTCGTCTTGCGAAGCAACCCTATTAGCGGCTTAGCGGATTAGCGCTATTAGCGGTTTAGCGGCTATTAAAGGCTTAGCGGCTTAGCGGCTAAAAGGCTATTAGCGGCTTAGCGGCTTAGAAAAAGGGGGGGGGAGCGAAAAAATCTCAAGACTCGCAAGACATTTTCGTCTTGCGAAGCAAGCCCATAGGGAAATTCATACTGCGAAGCGCATCGAAAAATGGAAAACCCTTTCATCTAGCGGGTTTTTCGTCTTGCGAGGCATTCATCTTGCGGGGCACCACTGTATATAAGTCTGATGCATAACTAAGCAAGGAATCACAAAGCCCCTAGTGTCAGTTGGAGATTCTGTAAGTATGATATATATTTTTCTTTTTCTCTTTATGTTTTATTGAATTCTATGCATGGGAACAGGACAGTTCCACTTCCCCTCTTCCCCCACCTTCCTATCCCTTCTCACTGACTTTGTTTTATCACAAAATCAGGGATGCAATACATGACAGTCAGAATCACCAATTATCTCAAGCACACACATAACAAAAATATTAACCAACAACAACATTTTTTGTTGATTGGACTGGGTACTTTTTTATTCTGCAGAGATCACCATTTGGGATGCAATATCTCAGAATGCATGTTTTCATGGGAATTTGTCCCAACCTGAGTAGGGCACATTTAACCCCAAACTGGAAGCTCAAAAGTTCTGCAAAATGTGGCCCATTGTCAACACTGGACATTAATGAGTATGTGTCTAAAGCCCAAACTGGATTTTCCTTGTGTCGTCCCCTTCTCTTTGTGCCCTCCATCTTTCCCAACATCAGGGTCTTTTCCAGGGAGTCTTCTCTTCTCATGAGGTGGCCAAAGTATTGGAGTCTCAGCTTCAGGATCTGTCCTTCCAGTGAGCACTCAGGGCTGATTTCCTTAAGAATGGATAGGTTTGATCTTCTTGCAGTCCATGGGACTCTCAAGAGTCTCCTCCAGCACCATAATTCAAAAGCATCAATTCTTCGGCGATCAGCCTTCTTGATGGTCCAGCTCTCACTTCCATACATCACTACTGGGAAAACCATAGCTTTAACTATACAGACCTTTGTTGGCAAGGTGATGTACACGAGCACCCCCCACTCTGCTCTCTTAGTCTTAGTTCCCCTTGTTTACTGATGCATACCCACCAAACCCACAAGTCAGTTGCCCTGTTGTTATCTTTTCATTCAGCAGCCTAACAGCCCAAGATAGAAGCTGTTCTTTACCCTGTTGGTGCGACTAATCATGCTTCTATATCCTCTGCCTGAGGGCAGGAGATCAAGAAAGTGCCGGCCAGGGTGTGAATCATCCCTGAGAATTTTCCTCACTCTTCTGAGGCAACATTCATCCAGTGGATTCACAGGACAGCCCATAATATCTTGTGCTGTATTCACCACCCTCTGTAGGCACTTCCTATCAGATTATGTCAAACCAGCGTACCACACCAAAGCAATATTTTGTGGCCTAAACTTTCATCTGTACTAATATTACGACTTAAGAGTACGGTAAGCTAAAAGTCTCCAGGCGCTGCAGTTGGCCACTAGGGAATCTCACTTGGTGAGGTTGATGTTGCCAGCCTTCATGACACATTTGCCTAAGACATCAGTATAGGGAAACCTTCCTGATGCTATTGTATCCCAGCATCCCTCAGCTCCAGACAGCACAGTTCACGGTCAGGGATGGTGGGAGTTGTACTCCCACAACATCTAGAGCATGGGTAGGCAAACTAAGGCCCAAGGGCCAGATCCGGCCGAATCTCCTTCTAAATCCAGCCCATGGACGGTCCGAGAATCAGCGTGTTTTTACATGAGTAGAAAGTGTCCTTTTATTTAAAATACATCCCTTGGTTATTTGTGGGGCATAGGAATTAGTTCATTTTTTATCCCCCCCCAAAAAAATATAGTCCAGCACCCCACAAGGTCTGAGGGACAGTGGACCGGCCCCCTGCTGAAAAAGTTTGCTGACCCCTGATCTCGAGAAACAGGTTCACTGTCCCTTGCTCAAAGCTTTTCAATCTGCCATTACCTCATGGCCTCAATGGGCAAAATGAAGGGACACACTAGCAGGCGAAAAACAAATTGCGTCACATTTTGGTTCTCTGCCTTCCTTGGAAAATCCTTGTTTGTTCTGATTAATGGTTAATTATGAAAATGGGCATTTGGGGCATATCAGTGATTAAGACATAGTGGCAGAGGCCTGCTTAATATTTATAAGAGCAGGTTAAAATATCAGAAAACAAAAGCAGGAAACTAAATTTGTAAATTAGGATAGTGGGGAAAACTAAAGAGGATAATTTGACGGGCTTTGGGGGTGATTCACTTGCAACTTTGGCAGGTGCTGGTTTTTATGATATCTAAGTAAGGAATGCACATTGAATAAATGCAGCATATGCTAAAAGAAAGGACTTGAATAGAAATGTGTTAATGACTTTCTTGAATAATTCAAAAGATTTCATATTAAGAACAGCTAGAGATAAACCAGAATCTGCAAAACTGGGAGCGAAAATCAAATACAGTGGTGCCTCGCAAGACGAAATTAATCCGTTCCACGAGTCTCTTCGTCTTGCATTTTTTTCGTCTTGCGAAGCACGGCTATTAGCGGCTTAGCGGCTATTAGCGGCTTAGCGGCTATTAACGGCTTAGCGGCTATTAACGGCTTAGTGGCTTTAAGAAAAAGGAAACAAACTCGCAAGAACTCGCAAGACGTTTTGTCTTGCGAAGCAAGCCCATAGGGAAATTCGTCTTGCGGAATGACTCAAAAAACGGAAAACTCTTTCATCTAGCGAGTTTTTCGTCTTGCGAGGCATTCGTCTTGCAGGGCACCACTGTACTTTTTTCATAGATCTCTCACCAGTGTCCCTGCAAAAAATAATCATGAATTATGTTTTCTGACTGGGAGACTAAAGAAATGATATACGTGGGGTATATCTTCTAGTATATTTTTTGATATGGGTGTAGGTGCTATACAATTAAAATTAAAGAGGAAACATTGCCTTACATAAATATGTTGGATGAAGGGGAAATTGAAGCTACTGCTTCATTGAATAATTCCAAATTAGCCTAATAAAGGGGGTAATCATTCATTGAGTGACAGAATGGGGGAAGAAGGATTTAAGGATGAATGGAAATTGCTTGTTGAATTTACAAAATATACATATAATGTAAATATGGACAAATATAATAGTATGTCTATGTGTATCTTTAATACAGTTTCTTTATTTGAAAAAACAACAACCTTGAGTTTTGGATTTCCAAAGGTGCTTGTTTATGCAGCTCTTTGCCAAACAGCTCTGGTCCAAACTGGAAGGACCATCAGCATTTAGCAGTTGGTTGAGCCTCTAATGTTGCCAGCGTGTTGTGTCTTGTGTGAGAGAAGTGCTAAACCTGACAAATGTCATCTATGTGATTTATTTTATCTTTGGCAGAAGAATTACAAGTTCCAGGAAAGTCTATCATTTACTTCTTCTTAGTGTTTGTTCTTCAAGTTTATTGTCATCACGACCCAGGGCAGCCCAAAGACCATGCTGATCATGGGAATAAAAATCAATCTAAAAAGCAACGCCCACCTTTGACACTATTCCAAGCAAAAAGTGACTGGCATAAGATTGTGCATTTTGATTCTACAAGGAATCAATGGTGCATGTTGATTCTACGAGGAAATTGCTTCTGAGGCAGCTGCCCAAAATATTTTCTCCACTAAGCATTTCCACACCCTTTGTAACGCTCAGCCTTGGGGCTAAATCTCAGACCCCTAGACTGATTTACAAGGGACTTGCATTTAACCTGTCACAGATCATGGAGGCTAAGAGCCACAGAGGATTCCGTCAGTTCTTCTTTAAGTTTCACCATCCAGGCAACAAAGCCTGGGTGAACATAGGGAATGCCTTGTTCATAACGTGTTCAAGGAAAATCCTCCCTCAGTTTTTGGAAAATGTCAGAACCATGTATAAAGCTGAAGGCTTTTTGAATAACTTTTCCAATTTCACAGAGGCAGAAAAACAGATTAATGATTATATAGGGAGAGAAAGTCGTGAGGAAATAGCCCATGCCATTGATTGCCTCAATCAAAAGGATGCACTGGTGCTTGTGAACTTTAGTCAGTTCCTCTCTGTTTATGAGGACCAGGTTCAAGACCTTGTCATGTCTTCCACCTTAAGGGAAATGAAATTGTCAGCAAGGCAATGGAGGAATTTGTTGGCCTTTATGTGTTTGGCAGGGTCCTGACAGGTATTGGAGTAGTTGAAGTCTCCCATAACAACAATATCTTTCCTTTTGTAATGTTTGGTAATCTGCTTTAGGAAGGCATCATCCAAGTCTTCAGTCTAGCTTGGCGGTCTATAGCAGACACCCACAGTGAGGCCATTGACCTACTATTTTTACCCATATACTCTCAATCTACTTTCCATGCTCCAGGTCATGGATTTCTTCACAATTAAACACATCCTTTACATATAACTACTATTCATCTATTACTATGCATGCACTCTGTGCATTGGTATAGAGACAACTGAAACCATAAGTCATTCCCTCCAGCTGCTTCCTTCTTGTCATTTCCTGCCCTTTAGCAGGTTTCTGGAGCACCATCATTATCCCCAGTCCTAGGTGTTCCTCTGTCTTCTGTATTGTTGTCTCCCTCCCACTCAGGATCTAGTTTAAAGCTCTCTTGATCAGATTTCTGAGACACTTAGCAAATACATTCTTGCCAGCTGCTGTGGAGTGCTGCCCATCTCCTCCAAAAGTCCTTCTTCAAGTAAGCAGAGACCATGATCCAAGAAGCCAAACCCTTCCTGATGACACCACCTGTGCAGCCAGTGATTTACTTCCAGTATTTTATTCTCTCTTCCTGGACCACGAACTTCAACAGGGTGGAGTGATGAAAAAACAACCTGTGCCCTACAGCTCTTCAGCTTCCTGCCTCATAGCCCCTTGCTGTATACTGAAGCTGTATGTGGCAGTATTGTTTGCACCCACATGAATCAGAAGGAAAGGGTAGTGGTCATTGGGAATTACAAGACTTGGCAATTTCTCTGTCACATCTTTGCATCTGGAAGAAAGCATACTTCTCAGGACATCCTGTTACCTCTGCAGACTGGGACAGCTTGTGGGCTTCCCATAAGTATCTGGTTGGCCACTGTGAGTCAATGAGCCATTGAACTGATCCAGCAGGCTTAATAATAATAATAATAATATCCCACCCACCTGGCTGGGTTTCCTCAGCCACTCTGGGTGGCTTACAGAATATATAAAACATAATAAAGCATCAAACATTAAAAACTTCCTGATACAGGGCTGCCTTCAGATGTCTTCTAAAAGTTATGTAGTTCTTAATCTCCTTGACATCTGAAGGGAGGGCATTCTCATGTTCTTATGTTTTTGAAAAATTACACAGCTGCACAACAAATTTGTTGTCTGCGTTTTTTCAGTTGATTTAGGACGAATCTGATTCGCTGAATCCAAAAATCACATTGTTTTTGCTCAATCAGGTCAAGTTTTTGAGCTATGACCACATGTCATTTTTTTACGTTTTTGTTCACATGTACGCTTGTGTGGAACATTTTAGAAGAAGTTGGTGGGGGTAAAATGCCATGTCGAATAATTGTTTTGATTGGAAATGATTATTTTAATCACAAGAAGTATTCAGGTCCGATAGTTCTGGGTGATTATGTCGAAAAGGGATCAGTTTGAAGTCATAAAACCTCGAAATCTTCCATAAATTGGTGCGGCAAAGCATAAAGTTGGGGGATCAAAACTAAGTTAAACAGGCATCAAGAGTACCTCCGTTTTTTCTCGGAAGAGAAGGACTTGGTGTACTGTGCAGATATTGTGCAGCTTCTGCTCAAGCTTGGAGTGCCACAGTATAAACCCAAAGATTGGAGACTATTCATTCACAGCAGCAAGCAATCACTGAAATGTGTTCTGCTACACAACGGCAACCAGTTTGCCTCTATACCCCTGGCTCACTCGAGTACACTGAAGAAGAACTATGAAGCGGTGAAGTATGTGCTAGAGAAAATTAGTTATGATCAGCATAAGTGGTTTATTTGTCTTGACCTGAAGATGGTGAACTTTTTGTTGGGACAACAGTCTGGCTTCACCAAGTACCCATGTTTTCTGTGCATGTGGGATAGTAGGGACCGTGCTCAGCATTACACGAAGAAGGACTGGCCTGTGTGGGAGGAATTGGTGCCTTGCAGAAAAAGGAACGTCATCAACGACCCTCTGGTGGACAGAGACACAATACTCTTCCCACCACTGCACATCAAGCTCGGCTTAATCAAGCAGTTCACCAAGGCTCTGGACAAGGATGGTGACTGCTTCACTTACTTGTGCAAGGCTTTTCCAGGATTGACCATGGAGAAGTTGAAAGCTGGCATCTTTGACAGTCCTCAGATCCATCAGCTCATCAGAGATCCAGAGTTCGAAAACTCAATGAACGAAGTGGAACTGGAAGCGTGGAAGGCATTTGTTCTGGTAGTGAAGAACTTTCTTGGCAACAATAAGGCCAGAAACTACGCAGAACTTGTCGACAACATGCTGACTGCTTTCAGAAACCTGGGCTGCAACATGAGCATCAAGATGCACTACCTATTTTCACATATGGACCGGTTTCCTGAGAACCTGGGTTCAATGAGTGACAAGCAGGGAGAGAGATTCCATCAGGACATGAAAGAGATGGAGACCAGGTATCAGGGTCACTGGGATGCAGTCATGATGGCTGACTACTGTTGGACTCTGAAGAGAGACCTCCCTGCCGCTGAGCATTCCAGGAGTTCCAAGAAACGGAAGTTCCACCTAAACATTAGGAAGAACTTCCTGACAGTAAGAGCTGTTCGACAGTGGAATTTGCTGCCAAGGAGTGTGGTGGAGTCTCCTTCTTTGGAGGTCTTTAAGCAGAGGCTTGACAACCATATGTCAGGAGTGCTCTGATGGTGTTTCCTGCTTGGCAGGGGGTTGGACTCGATGGCCCTTGTGGTCTCTTCCAACTCTATGATTCTATGATTCTATGATTCTATGATTCTATGATAAGCCCTGAAGTTTGAAAAATGGTGAAGCAACATGCAATTTAGGTGTACTTACCTTTATCAATGCCCACCATTCAGTTTACAGTGATCAGTGTTTCTATCAGGTAAACAATAAATGTTGTTGGAAAAACTTTTTTTTTTCTCTTGAAAACATATTTAGGATGATATGTGTTGACAAAAATCAGCTGATAATGCCACAAAAATGTAATCGATTTTGTCACAAGATCTGATTTTTTTCAAATCAACATAGCACAAAAACCTGACCTGATGGAGAGAAACGGATGCCATTTCCTGATTCAGCAGTGCAAAAATACCCTAAATCAGTTGTAGAAATCTAGACAACATTCAAAAAGTAAAAAACTGTTGCGAAGTGTTATCTAAAAATAGGTAACTTTCTGAAACAGGGCATGGGACCCTTGATCAGCCAGAGGGTGACATTGGCTGCTATGCAGGCTTCTGAGGGCCACCTTGCAGTAACAGGAAAGAGCACGGGCAAAAGCAGGGCTTTCTTCGGAGGGGGCACTCAAGGGCACGCAGTACTGGCACAATTTTTGTCAAATATTAAAAGTGTGGCACCTACTATAAGAACTTTATGGTAAGTACCGGCACCTTTTTTCCTATATAAAAAAAGCACTGAGCAAAAGTGAATAGACAGACAAATGTAAATTTTACCTTTGTACAGTAGGCTAGTTTCTACATCCCGCTCTGACCTCCACTTAGATAAACAGGATGCATTCAGAGTTCATGGACACATTCTAGCCAAGCAAAAACTTTCAAGAAAACAGGCGGTGAGAGAGAAGAATACAGCCTGTGGGGAGAGAAGTATGGAGAGCAGCATGGAGAGAGTTTGGGGGCCCAGACAGAGAGGCCTGAGGATCCCCACACCCTGACCTGAAACCTAAAGAGATGAGGAAATGCAGCTATTTCCATCTGTGAAAACTTGGGAGAGTATGAGGGGAGACTCAGGGCCACAAGATGGCTTGGTGCCATCAGGTTTGTAGGCCATTCAAAGGACCCCTTATCTTGGCTGCTGATACCATTGTGCAAAGTCTAGAGACCACTTGAAAATCCATTGCTTCACATTGTGCTCTCTGTACCCTTTGATAATCCATGTTTGTTCTGCTTAATGGTTAATGCTGAAGACTAAGTATTATATAAGTCTGGTGCGTAACTAACAAAGGAGTCGCATAGACCAATATAGTGTCATTTGGAGAATTCTGTAAGTATGATATGCATTTTTCTTTTTCTGTTTATCTTTTATTGAATTCTATGCATGGGAAAAGGACAGTACAAGAGTCTTCATCCTTTTTCTCTCTTTCCCCACCTTCCGTGAAAAAGAAAAGTCAGCCCCTTCGCACAAGTCTCCAAAAGAAAATCAAATGGTTTTTACTTGGCGGAAGATGATTTGATAATGATGCAAACATATATTTTAAATGAAAACATTAAATGCATTATGATCATTCTAGAATGCATGTTAGGAAACAGAAACATAAAGATGTTTTATATGAATAAGACATTTCAAAAGTTAGATATGTTGTTTTGGTAGGACAATGACATTTTAATAAAATGTCATTGTCTTACCAAAACAACATATCTAACTTTTGAAATGTCTTACTCTATTCACATGCTCCATGGATGAAGTATGTTGTGTGAATTACTAGCACAACCCACTATTTCATGTCCAGTGGGCTGAATTTTTGAACAAATTCCTGCCCTTTAAACAGAGTTGAACAGAATAATTTGATTAAAAATGGCTGTTTTACTGTTTGTAGGATATTTTCATTGTCGAAGAATACTTACCAATCCGAATGAAGGTCTTAATCTCCCTCTCCTTACTACTGAGTGTTCTCCAAGTTCACTGTCACCACGTCCCAGGACAGCCTAAGGACTCTGAGGGTCATGGAGATAAAATGATATTTGAACTCCCACATCCTTCTGTGGAAGAAGAACAGGGTCAGAACTTGACGTACGCTCATCAGATTGCTCCCAGTAATGCCAACTTTGCATTTAGATTCCACAAACAAATAGCTTTAGGTGAAGCTGCCAAAAATATTTTCTTTTCTCCAGTCAGCATCTCAAGCAGTTTTGCAGCACTGACGCTGGGTGCCAAATCTGAAACACAAAGCCAAATTTACAAAGGACTTGCTTTTAACCTTTCGGAGACTGAAGAGCACAAAATACACAAAGGATTCCATCAGCTCATCAGTGCCCTGAATGATCCAAACAATAAGGCCCTGATTAACACAGGGAACGCCTTATTCATAGATGAGCCACTGAAAATACTTCCGAAATTCCTGGAAGATGTCAAAACCTTGTATGGAGCTGAAGCCTTTTCATCCAACTTCCAGAATTCATCGGCAGCTAAAACCCAAATAAATGATTATGTGCAGGCCAAAACTCATGGGAAAATACCCCATGCGGTTGATGAGCTTGATCCAAGTACTGTGATGGTTTTACTGAACTACATCTTCTTCAAAGGTAAGTTGAAAGAAAGATAAATAAATTGGGGGTTTGTAAAAAAAATCTCCAGGCATCTTCTAATCTGCTTTGCTCTGCCACTGACTTTTGTAATT
Source organism: Podarcis pityusensis (assembly GCF_964106645.2). Classification (NCBI taxonomy): domain Eukaryota; kingdom Metazoa; phylum Chordata; class Lepidosauria; order Squamata; family Lacertidae; genus Podarcis; species Podarcis pityusensis. The sequence goes on from NC_138028.1 coordinate 21,181,767, forward strand.
GCAATACTGGAATAAAATAAAAAATAAAAAAGAATCTTCAGGCATCCTCAGAATAAAAAGGGTTTTGTAGATGCAAATTAACAGCCATACAGGCACACAGGCAGGTGTAATAAAATTACCAGTAATTAAGGGGAGTTTTGAGGTAGAATGAAAGTCATAGCATGGAATCATAGGGGTTTTTTTAATTAAAGAAATGGGGGGGGGGCGTAGAGAGACTTCTCCATTCTTTTATGTTGGGTTATGTGTTGGGTCTTTCAGCTTGTTCAACATCACAGAGGGTCAACATGGAAGCAGGGATACTTCTAATGGACAATAAAAAGTGATCTGTGTTTACCTTTGCTTTACTAGTGTAGGGGTAAGCTTCTTCTCCACAAGCTAGATGCATCCCTCCAGACTTCTCTATCCATTCCTCAGGACTCTTTCCAGACCATAATCCCTTCCTCAGGGCCATGTCTCCCACTGGCCCTGCTCTGTATTTTCTTCAACACAGAGAATTGTATCCCCTAGGCTGCACCCCTCAGCCTTCCTGTTCCACATCCTCCATGCAATTGCATGGCAGGAATGTGTCCTTGAGGTGTGGCAATACCTCCTGATTCCCTGGATCAAGGATAGAGAGATCGGTGGGGAAGTCTTTCTCTGACCATTTTTACCTCTGGCCCCAACTCACCATTGGCATGTTGCCCTTGGAAGGTTTCCCAGGAGAAAACAAAGCCCTTAGGCTTAAAAAGATTGTCCTCCATTGCCCTGATGAATTTCATGATCCATTTACTCGGTTCTTGGGACTTTTCTTTTCTTTTCTCCCTTCAAAGCCCATTGGAAATATCCTTTCGACACTCACTATACAAAAGAAGAAGATTTTTTTGTAGATGCAAACACAACTGTGAAAGTCAACCTAATGTATCGAAATGGCTATTACAACTTCCTCCATGATGACGAGCTGTCTTGCTCAGTGGTGGAAATTCCATACAAAGGAGATGCCAGCGCATGGTTCATTCTGCCAGATGAAGGGAAAATGAAGCAGGTGGAGGATGGCTTGAGCATGGAATTTCTGGATAGATGTAAAAGATCCTTCATATATGAGTAAGTCTCCTATGTGCTGTTATTAAACTGTTGCTGCTGTTGAGCTGATATTCCATGGCATTTCTCCTTTGGCCATTTTGGGGAGAGAGGGCAAAGCAAAACTACCACCACCACCCCAAGAAAAAGAGCGGTGGAGAAGGTGGGAGGAGACATTATGAGACATTTCATGAGGATGGAAGTGTGGAGATTTGTGCCCTTTTTCTTACTATCTTTTACAACAGGGGGGGAACCCTATAGCCCTCAAGATATTATTGGACTACAACTCCCATCAGCCCCAGCCAGCACAGTCAATGGTCAGGGAGGATGGGAGTTGTAGTCCAAAACATATGGTCAACCAGAGGTTCCCCACTCCTGTTTTACAAGCAGGCCATGAGAAATAATCAGAAAGAAACACCCTCACTTTCTCAAGGGATGAGGAATTTTGGGGAATATGGGTGGGGTTTGGCACAGTGCTACCTTTATTATAGATAATGCCTTTATAGTAAAAAGGGACACCTGACCATTAGGTCCAGTCGTGACCGACTCTGGGGTTGTGGCGCTCATCTCGCTTTATTGGCTGAAGGAGCCGGCGTACAGCTTCTGGGTCATGTGGCCAGCATGACTAAGTCACTTCTGACAAACCAGAGCAGCTCACGGAAACGCCGTTTACCTTCCCGTCAGAGTGGTACCTATTTATCTACTTGCACTTGGACGTGCTTTCGAACTGCTAGGCTGGCAGGAGCTGGGACTGAGCAATGGGAGCTCACCCCGCCGTGGGGATTCGAACCGCCAACCTTTTGATCGGCAAGTCCTAGGCTCTGTGGTTTAACCCACAGCGCCACCCGTGTCCCTGCCTTTATAGTACAGGACAAGAATCATCAGTTTTGAAACCTAACTTGGATACAAAGGAAGCTGCTTATCCCAAGTCAGACCATTGATCCATCTAGTAAGCATAGTCGTAGGCAGCATTCAAGTGACAGCTTATTCCATTTTCAAAATATTCTCTTAATCATTAAGTTCCTCATTATATGTGAGCTTTCACGTGATATAAAAGACACCTCTGGAACTATAGGAATTAAAGCAGAGAGATGCAGGGATTATAGAGTCCCATCTACAAATGTCTGCAGTTGTTTTGCCTCAACCCTCTTGATCATCTTCTCCAGAAGTTGCAGCAAGCCACCGATATATACAGTAAACATACATACACAACCAATTTGTTTATATTTTAAATTTAATATAAATGTCTTGTTTTGGAACAAATTAAGTTTGAAGTGTGCTTTTGGGTGAAATATTAGGGATGTGGCTCCCAGAGATCCATTGCATGAGGAATTTGGCTCTTCAGCTATAGAAATTTGACATTCCTGAGTCAGCAGGCTCCTTGTAAAAATCCATCGTATAGAGGTCAGTTCTTCATAACCACCATTTCTCCTCCAGTTATGGTCCACCTTGATGCTAAAGTGCAGCCTCCCCCAACCTGGTGCCTTCCAGATTGGACTGCCCATCATGAGCTAACTAAAGTTGATGGCAATTTCAGTCTCAAACATCTGGATGGCACTAGGTTAGGAAAGGCTCTTATAGAAGATGAATAACAGAAGCAGAGGGTGAGCAAAGAAACCACCCTGCTATTGATACACCAGCATACAAATCCACTACTTGGCCCTGTTTAAATGTACATACCAATGTTATTTGGACTTCTGGAGGTAATCTAAACAAAATTATTTGCGCTCATAATTTAATGTTTGGATTTTGCTGTCCATGTGTTAATCAGAAAAATCCACCTGTACCTTCCAAAAATTTCCATTTCTGGATCCTATGATGTCAAAGACACATTGCAGAGAATGGGTGTGACTGATGTCTTTTGTGACGAGAATGCTGACCTGTCTGGAATTACCAGGGAACCCAATCTGAAAGTTTCCAAAGTAAGTATGTGAGGGGGTCTTTAGAAAAGCATTTCATGAGAGATGATCTGGTCGTGGGCATTATTATTGTGACTACTATTATTTGTGCCCTTTCACTCGGCATGTGCATTAGGATGAACGCCAAGGTGGAGGTCGCTTGTCAAATTCATATACCCAAGGTGTTCAGAGCGAAGGGGGATGATTGTTTCCAATCTTTGTCTCCACTGCCTCAGGCAATGCATGCAAACATGCCCAGGAATAAGGAGAGCTTTCATCCCTCCTGCATTAGGTAGCTTCCATGCCCAGACTATACTTCGTTTTGGTTAATGTGGATTCCTTATTCTGCAGGTCTTCAGAATCATTATATTTTTAAAAAATAAATATACCCTTTCTTCCATACATTTGTGTCTTGAGTCATCTTGTGGATGTGATGGCAATGCATTATTCTCAATCTATGTTGCCAAGACATTTGGAATACTACATACAATTCAAATCACCACACCTTAAACAGAACACTGTAGAGTAGGAAATAGTTTGGAAAAGGCCATCTGAAACAATTATAGGGTAAAGCAATGGCCTATAGAATTGTAGAACTGTAGAGTTGTAGAATTGTGGAGTTGGAAGGGACCGTCAGGATCATCTTGTCCAACCAAATGCAATGCAGCTGTCGCATGTGGGGATCGAACCTGCAAGCTTGGCATTATCAGCACCAGGCTCTAACCAACTGAGCCATAGGAGAGCTTACAATGTAGAAGTAGGGACAATGAAAGTAAATAAATAAGAGGTGACATGATAGTTCAGAAAAGGGCGTCTAAAAGGATTATGGGGGTAGAGGAACTCCCTGTTTATTTGCAGGGGCAGGGAGAGTGGAGGCAAATAAGGGGCATGATAGAGGTGGAGAAGGGGGAAAGAGGGAAGATCTTACCATTCATAATACTAGAACCCAGAGTCAGCTGGAACTTTTGGATATTTACATGGAAGACAGAGGTAGTTACCCATCCAGCACACATGTTATGGTAGGCTTTCCTCCATCACATATGAAAACAAGTAATGTGTCACTATTTCCCTCCAGGCCATTCACAAGGCTGTCGTGGACATTCATGAGGGTGGCACTGAAGCCACCGGAGTCACAGTTATAGAGTTTTCACCACAGTTTGAAGGTTTTGCTCTTAATCCTATCTTTAAGATCAACAGACCCTACCTGTTTCTAATTATGGAAAAGAAAACACACAGTGCCCTCTTCTTAGGGAAAATTGTGAACCCAACTGAAAAATGAGTTTGTGATCAGATCAAAATTTCCCATTGCAATTTCCCCTGATCTTTAAAACATGGATTTCCTCACTTTGTACTAGCCTAACCCCAGTAGTGTTATCCAATTTGCTTTGAAATTAAATAAGGCAATGAGCACAAATCACTGCTGGAATAAAATGATTTGAAAATATTGTAATCTTGTAGACTATATTTCTTACACCATTTGTTGCCTGCAGCATGTTTCTGGCTATGGAAAGAGATCTCTGTTTCAGTGGTTAGTGTTGAATCCTGTAACAATGCCTGCTTCTAAAAAAATAAAAGCTCCACAGAACCAGGCATGACTCTCAGGGTCCCTATAATTTCTGCGGGATCAAGTAACAAGGGAATCAATCCGGGCCTGCTGAATATATTTTGCTTCCAGTTGCAAAGAGCAAGATGACACCAGTTATCCTTTTAGAAACAAAAGCCTGACACTTTGAATCTTCCTTCAAAACTGGCACCCACCATCACGCCTCAGGGCTGCAGGCTAGTTTGGGCAGGTGAAAGCCAGGTCATGTGGTAAATACAGCTCTGTCTTCCACCAGATGGGAAACACCAGAGAGAGGGTTGAAGGAGAGTAGCTGGCGAGGCTGCCATCACCACTGACATTCATGTATCCACCAATGGAGGCAGCTAACATGCTCTGCATAATGGATGCAATTGTAGCCAACCCTGGGTGCAGAATGTTGGGTTGGGGGAGCAAGAGAAAAAAGGAGTAAGCCCAATGGATCTGTTTGAAATGATTCAGCCAGAATCAAGGTTATTTTTTTGCTGAAACAGGAGCCTGAAACATTTCAGCGCTTGGGAATTTCTTCAACTGGGGACAGGAAGAACGATTTGCCTGCCTCCGTTGCCTTCACCTTTTAAACAGCTCTCTCCCTAAACAACAGCAAATCGATAGGGCAGACAATGTGTAACTCCAGCAAATTCTTGGGGTGGAGATAATGGTGATGTCTTCTTTATAGGTAAAGGTAAAGGGACCCCTGACCATAGGTCCAGTTGTGTCCGACTCTGGGGTTGCGGCGCTCATCTCGCTTTATTGGCCAAGGGAGCCAGCGTACAGCTTCCAGGTCATGTGGCCAGCATGACTAAACTGCTTTTGGAGAACCAGAGCAGCGCACGGAAACGCTGTTTACCTTCCTGCCGGAGCGGTACCTATTTATCTACTTGCACTTTGACGAGCTTTCAAACTGCTAGGTTGGCAGGAGCAGGGACCGAGTAACGGGAGCTCACCCCGTCGCGGGGATTCGAACCGCCGACCTTCTGATCAGCAAGTCCTAGGATCCGTGGTTTAACCCACAGCGCCACCCTGTCTTCTTTATAGAAAACCGCTTTTAGAAATGTTAAGGCAAGGAAATGTTAATGGCTTTCCCACATCCATGAAACAGATGGCCTTTTCCATTCCACAGACCTCAAACAATAGGGCAAAATGGGAGGGGCATTTCAGCTCGCCCTTCATGGTGGTTAAGACTGGATTTCTGAAGAAATGACTGTCAGAACTTATGTCAGCACCAAAGCAACATTCTGTGTCCTAAACTTTTGTCAGGCCTAATATTACACCTTCAAGAGCAGGGTAAGAAAAAAAGCCTTTGTCTGGGTTCCCAGCCATAAAAATCTTGTTGCTTCCTTCCTTGTTTCTGCTGGCCTCATGAAGCCAGAGAAAACACACAGCCTAAAGAATAGAAGCATGTCATACAAGTTTCATTGGACATGGCATTCTACATTTTGCAACTGTTTCGGAGGTGGGTGGGAAATACCATATTGTTACAAATGTTGGATGCCACCCCCAAACTCTGCCAAGCTGTGGCAAGATTCCAGGGTTTTCCAGGAGCTCACCCAGAGTCTGTATTCCTATGAGTATCAAGACGCGGCAGAGACTGCCGTTCCTTTAGAAATATGGTTCAACTACACCTACATATAGGGACGAGGGGTGGCGCTGTGGGTTAAACCACAGAGCCTAGGACTTGCCGAGCAGAAGGTCAGCGGTTTGAATCCCCGCGATGGGGTGAGCTCCCGTTGCTCGGTCCCTGCCTGCTCCTGCCAACCTAGCAGTTCGAAAGCACTTCCAAGTGCAAGTAGATAAATAGGTACCGCTCCAGCGGGAAGGTACACTGTGTTTCCATGCACTGCTTTGGTTCGCCAGAAGAGGCTTAGTCATGCTGGCCACATGACCCGGAAGCTATACGCCCGGCTCCCTCGGCCAATAAAGAGAGATGAGCGCCGTAACCTCAGAGTCGGTCACTACCGGACCTAATGTTCAGGGGTCCCTTTACCTTTACCTTTACACCTACATATAGAGGGAGTACAGATCTTACAGCATGGTCATCTCAAGAGGGGCTTATTCCCCACAGTAGTGCAGCACTGGAGTCCAAGGCATCTCTCCCAGCTGGCCTTTAGCCAACCAGCCAAGGTCATTCTCGCCTTTTCTCAGCTTTCCCAAGCCTCCTGCCAAAGGGCCCAAACTCTTCCTGTGACATCACACCATTACCTTGACAACATTCGAAACAGCCTGTTTCTGTTCACACCTCAGGGAAGGGGCAAAGAATAGTTCTCTTGCCCTGCCAATGGCCCTCAATGACCTCGTATTGCTTCTTAATGGCCCTAGCTTGGCCACTTCATTTTGCATAGGCCAGGCCAGGAATTCCTCTACAGCGTGTATTTGCCCTTCATATCCCAAATAATCAACATCCTGCCATTTATTAATTTCTGCTATTTGTTAAAAGACTCGATGGTCAGGGATGGTGGGAGTTGTAGTCCAACAACATCTAGAGATTCACCTTCCAACACAGATTCACCTTCCCTGGCTCAAAGCGTTTTCTTCTGCCCTTACCTCATGGCCTCTTTGCGCAAAATGCAAGAAGACTAAAAACAAATTGCATCACATTTTAGTTTTCTGCCTTCCTTGGAAAATCCTTGTTTGTTCTGTTTAATGGTTAATCATGAAAACTGGGCATTTGGTGGGTAGAAAATATGCACTAAGAAAAATAGGAGCTGAATGAAAGAAGATTCTTCTGTAAGTATGATGAAGAAGAAGAGTTTGGATTTGATATCCCGCTTTATCACTACCCGAAGGAGTCTCAAAGTGGCTAACATTCTCCTTTCCCTTCCTCCCCCACAACAAACACTCGGTGAGGTGAGTGGGGCTGAGAGACTTCAAGAAGTGTGACTAGCCCAAGGTCACCCAGCAGCTGCATGTGGAGGAGCGGGGACGCAAACCCGGTTCACCAGATTACGAGTCCACCGCTCTTAACCACTACGCCACACTGGCTCACATGTCATATTGTTTATGCTCCTTGCAACGTATCCAGTCTTAGTCCAGGCACTACTTTAGATTAATACACACTGGAAAACACTGACTTATGTTCTTGGCTATGCTTCTCCCATAGCCACAGTCTCAGATTCAATCCAAAATCAAGCATGGCACTCTCTGTCTGGCTTCCCAGCCTTCAGCTTTTCAGTTTCTAGCTTACATCACTCCACTCTGGCCTTTATCCTTCTACCAGCCAGCTGAGGGAGGGGGGCTCACTCATTTCCCATCTGTCTCAGAGCCACTCCCTTTGTTTCCTTAATGGCCCCTTACCTCACCAGGAAGCTCCTTGTAGATTTTAACACTTCTTGGATCCAGGAATTAGAAGGGTATTGATATATAGCCTACCTGCCCCCCCCCCAAAAAAAAACCTCATAACAAATGGTTAAGGATGAAGACTTTAACCGAGAAGGAGATCTATAAGCAGAATTTTTAATAGGCATCAAGACTGGCTTTAAAATGATGCACAAGTGACATATGAACAGGTAAAGCCTCTCCACCTCCCATCCAGTTTTTACAGATCTAAAACTTTTGTGATCAATCAACAGAGACAGAAATGTAACTTAAATTGAGAGAAAGCTGAATTTGAAAAATCCGTTTAAACAAATGGCGGGTGGCAGAGTTAAATTAAAATATAAGATATCTTTTTTAAAAAAACTTTTATTACATTTTCAAAATTTACAAAGAAAAATAAAAAGAATAAATTGATCCTAAATTACATATTCTGAGATAAGAAAAAAAATAGTACAAAATACATTGTATAAAGATCTAAGATAAATAGGACAATGAAAAAGAAGATAGCACAAAAATTAATAAAGAATCAAAACGAAACAGAAAATTATTTATCAAAAACAACATTATTTAAGGAGTACAAACCATAACTTAAATATTCTATACACAAAATTCTAAAAAGAAATTACCTTCATACTGGTTTGCGTCCCTTATAAATTTGTTGACTTCCTTCTATCTCTTTGCAGTTTCAACTCAACTATTGCATTTAAATTATCTGTATTTAGTTGTTTGTCCGGACACTATGAAAAAAAAATCATTTTCTGTGAAATTAATCTAAACACAGCCAAGTGTTGTTATTGGAACCATATTTTATTAGGTAATTTTTAAAGCAATCCCATTCTTTTTTAACCTTTTCTCCTGAGTTGTTTCATATTAACTCTTTTATTTTATTTTATTTTATATTTTGGAGAGTTCCAAGTACTAGCACAACTTTAACTGCTATTTGTCTTTTGTTGATGTTGACTAGTTTTTCCAATATTTTGCTGCTTTCCAAGACTCTGGCTGCTGTTATCGCATAAAGAAACTGCTGTCTGGAGCTGAGGGATGCTGGGATACAATAGCATCAGGAAGGTTTCCCTATACTGATGTCTTAGGCAAATGTGTCATGAAGGCTGGCAACATCAACCTCACCAAGTGAGATTCCCTAGTGGCCAACTGCAGCGCCTGGAGACTTTTAGCTTACCGTACTCTTAAGTCGTAATATTAGTACAGATGAAAGTTTAGGTCACAAAATATTGCTTTGGTGTGGTACGCTGGTTTGACATAATCTGATAGGAAGTGCCTATAGAGGGTGGTGAATACAGCACAAGATATTATGGGCTGTCCCGTGAATCCGCTGGATGAAATAGCGGAAGAACGTTGCATCAGGAGAGTGAGGAAAATTCTCAGGGATAATTCACACCCTGGCCGGCACTTTCTTGATCTCCTGCCCTCAGGCAGAAGATACAGAAGCATGATTAGTCACACCAACAGTGTAAAGAACAGCTTCTATCTTGGGCTGTTAGGCTGCTGAATGAAATGATAACAACAGGGCAACTGACTTTTGGGTTTGGTGGGTATGCATCAGTAAACAAGGGGAACTAAGACTAAGAGAGCAGAGTGGGGGGTGCTCGTGTACATCACCTTGCCAACAAAGGTCTGTATAGTTAAAGCTATGGTTTTCCCAGTAGTGATGTATGGAAGTGAGAGCTGGACCATCAAGAAGGCTGATCGCCGAAGAATTGATGCTTTTGAATTATGGTGCTGGAGGAGACTCTTGAGAGTCCCATGGACTGCAAGAAGATCAAACCTATCCATCCTTCAGGAAATCAGCCCTGAGTGCTCACTGGAAGGACAGATCCTGAAGCTGAGACTCCAATACTTTGGCCACCTCATGAGAAGAGAAGACTCCCTGGAAAAGACCCTGATGTTGGGAAAGATGGAGGGCACAAGGAGAAGGGGACGACAGAGGACGAAATGGTTGGATAGTGTTCTAGAAGCTACCAGCATGAGTTTGACTAAACTGCAGGAGGCAGTGGAAGACAGAAGTGCCTGGCGTGCTCTGGTCCATGGGGTCACAAAGAGCCGGACACGACTAAATGACTAAACAACAACAACAACAAGTTGTACAAGTGACAATAAAGTATTTCAATTTCAATTATATGAGTTATGGCAGTCATTTGCTTCAGAAATCCAGTCTTCTACCACGAAGGGCTAGCTGAAATGCCCCCTCCCATTTTGACATACTATTTCTGGTCTGTGCCCTTTGGAAAGGAAATAATCTGTTTTCTGGATGGAGGGAAGCTTCATTGGTGCTATATCTTCCTTGACTTAATGTTTCATAAAGCCACCATTATTTCTACCCCAATGATTTGCTGGAGTTACGCATTGTCTGCCCTATCATTTTCCTGTTGTTTAGGGAGAGAGCTATTTCACAAGTTAATGCAATAGCATATCTCCATGACCCTCAGAGTCCTTATGATGTCCTGGGACGTGGTGACAGTGAACTTGGAGAACACTCAGTAGTAAGGAGAGGTAGATTAAGGCCTTCAGTGGGATCAGTAACTACTTTTCCAAAAAGAAAATAGCCTGCAGACAGTAAGGCAATTATTTTTAATCAAATTATCCTGTTCAACTCTGTCACATCTTTGCATCTGGAAGAAAGCATACCTCTCAGGACATCCTGTTACCTCTGCACACTGGGACAGCTTGTGGGCTTCCCATAAGTATCTGGTTGGCCACTGTGAGTCAGTGAGCCATTGAACTGATCCAGCAGGCTTAATAATAATAATAATAATAATAATACCCCACCTACGTGGCTGGGTTTCATCAGCCACACTGGGTGGCTTACAGAATATATAAAACATAATAAAGCATCAAACATTAAAAACTTCCTGATACAGGGCTGCCTTCAGATGTCTTCTAAAAGTTATGTAGTTTTTAATCTCCTTGACATCAGAAGGGAGGGCATTCTCATGTTCTTATGTTTTTGAAAAATTATCTAAAAAGAGGTTACTTTCTAAAACAGGGTATGGGACCCTTGATCAGCCAGAGGGTGACATTGGCTGCTATGCAGGCTTCTGAGGGCCACCTTGCAGTAACAGGAAAGAGCACGGGCAAAAGCAGCGCTTATTTCGGGGGGGGGGGCTACTCAAGGGCATGCAGTACTGGCACAATTTTTGTCAAATGTTAAAAGTGTGGCACCTACTATAAGAACTTTATGGTAAGTACCGGCACCTTTTTTCCTATATAAAAAAAGCACTGAGCAAAAGTGAATAGACAGACAAATGTAAATTTTACCTTTGTACAGTAGGCTAGTTTCTACATCCCGCTCTGACCTCCACTTAGATAAACAGGATGCATTCAGAGTTCATGGACACATTCTAGCCAAGCAAAAACTTTCAAGAAAACAGGCGGTGAGAGAGAAGAATACAGCCTGTGGGGAGAGAAGTATGGAGAGCAGCATGGAGAGAGTTTGGGGGCCCAGACAGAGAGGCCTGAGGATCCCCACACCCTGACCTGAAACCTAAAGAGATGAGGAAATGCAGCTATTTCCATCTGTGAAAACTCGGGAGAGTATGAGGGGAGACTCAGGGCCACAAGATGGCTTGGTGCCATCAGGTTTGTAGGCCATTCAAAGGACCCCTTATCTTGGCTGCTGATACCATTGTGCAAAGTCTAGAGACCACTTGAAAATCCATTGCTTCACATTGTGCTCTCTGTACCCTTTGATAATCCATGTTTGTTCTGCTTAATGGTTAATGCTGAAGACTAAGTATTATATAAGTCTGGTGCGTAACTAACAAAGGAGTCGCATAGACCAATATAGTGTCGTTTGGAGAATTCTGTAAGTATGATATGCATTTTTCTTTTTCTGTTTATCTTTTATTGAATTCTATGCATGGGAACAGGACAGTACAAGAGTCTTCATCCATTTTCTCTCTTCCCCCACCTTCCGTGAAAAAGAAAAGTCAGCCCCTTCGCACAAGTCTCCAAAAGAAAATCAAATGGTTTTTACTTGGCGGAAGATGATTTGATAATGATGCAAACATATATTTTAAATGAAAACATTAAATGCATTATGATCATTCTAGAATGCATGTTAGGAAACAGAAACATAAAGATGTTTTATATGAATAAGACATTTCAAAAGTTAGATATGTTGTTTTGGTAGGACAATGACATTTTAATAAAATGTTATTTCCATCTTTTAAAAGAAAATGGAAATAACATTTTATTAAAATGTCATTGTCCTACCAAAACAACATATCTAACTTTTGAAATGTCTTATTCTATTCACATGCTCCATGGATGAAATATGTTGTGCGAATTACTAGCACAACTCACTATTTCATGTCCAGTGGGTTGAATTCTTGAACAAATTCCTGCCCTTTAAACAGAGTTGAACAGAATAATTTGATTAAAAATGGCTCTTTTACTGTTTGTAGGATATTTTCATTGTCGAAGAATACTTACCAATCCGAATGAAGGTCTTAATCTCCCTCTCCTTACTACTGAGTGTTCTCCAAGTTCACTGTCACCACGTCCCAGGACAGCCTAAGGACTCTGAGGGTCATGAAGATAAAATTATATTTGAACCCCCACATCCTTCTGTGGAAGAAGAACAGGGTCAGAACTTGACGTACGCTCATGAGATTGCTCCCAGTAATGCCAACTTTGCATTTAGATTCCACAAACAAATAGCTTTAGGTGAAGCTGCCAAAAATATTTTCTTCTCTCCAGTCAGCATCTCAAGCAGTTTTGCAGCACTGACGCTGGGTGCCAAATCTGAAACACAAAGCCAAATTTACAAAGGACTTGCTTTTAACCTTTCAGAGACTGAAGAGCACAAAATACACAAAGGATTCCATCAGCTCATCAGTGCCCTGAATGATCCAAACAACAAGGCCCTGATTAACACAGGGAATGCCTTATTCATAGATGAGCCACTGAAAATACTTCCGAAATTCCTGGAAGATGTCAAAACCTTGTATGGAGCTGAAGCCTTTTCATCCAACTTCCAGAATTCATCGGCAGCTAAAACCCAAATAAATGATTATGTGCAGGCCAAAACTCATGGGAAAATACCCCATGCGGTTGATGAGCTTGATCCAAGTACTGTGATGGTTTTACTGAACTACATCTTCTTCAAAGGTAAGTTGAAAGAAAGATAAATAAATTGTGAGTTTGTAAAAAAAAACCTCCAGGCATCTTCTAATCTGCTTTGCTCTGCCACTGGCTTTTGTAATTGCAATACTGGAATAAAATAAAAAATAAAAAAGAATCTTCAGGCATCCTCAGAATAAAAAGGGTTTTGTAGATACAAATTAACAGCCATACAGGCACACAGGCAGGTGTAATAAAATTACCAGTAATTAAGGGGAGTTTTGAGGTAGAATGAAAGTCATAGCATGGAATCATAGGGGGTTTTTTAATTAAAGAAATGGGGGGGGGCGTAGAGAGACTTCTCCATTCTTTTATGTTGGGTTATGTGTTGGGTCTTTCAGCTTGTTCAACATCACAGAGGGTCAACATGGAAGCAGGGATACTTCTAATGGACAATAAGATGTGATCTGTGCTTACCTCTGCTTTACTAGTGTAGGGGTAGAAAACTTCTTCTCCACAAGTAGATGCATCCCTCCAGACTTCTCTATCCATTCCTCAGGACTCTTCCCAGACCATAATCCCTTCCTCAGGGCCATGTCTCCCACTGGCCCTGCTCTGTATTTTCTTCTTCACAGAGAATCGTATCCCCCAGGCTGCACCCCTCAGCCTTCCTGTTCCACATCCTCCATGCATTTGCATGGCAGGAATGTGTCCTTGAGGTGTGGCAATACCTCCTGATTCCCTGGATCAAGGATAGAGAGATCGGTGGGGAAGTCTTTCTCTGAGCATTTTTACCTCTGGCCCCAACTCACCATTGGCATGCTGCCCTTGGAAGATTTCCCAGGAGAAATTGAAGCCCTTAGGCTTAAAAAGATGGTCCTCCATTGCCCTGGTGAATTTCATGATCCATTTACTCGGTTCTTGGAACTTTTCTTTTCTTTTCTCCCTTCAAAGCCCATTGGAAATATCCTTTCAACACTCACTTTACAAAGGAAGAAGATTTTTTTGTAGATGCAAACACAACTGTGAAAGCCAGCCTAATGTATCGAAATGGCTATTACAACTTCCTCCATGATGACGAGCTGTCTTGCTCAGTGGTGGAAATTCCATACAAAGGAGATGCCAGCGCATGGTTCATTCTGCCAGATGAAGGGAAAATGAAGCAGGTGGAGGATGGCTTGAGCATGGAATTTCTGGATAGATGTAAAAGATCCTTCATATACGAGTAAGTCTCCTATGTGCTGTTATTAAACTGTTGCTGCTGTTGAGCTGATATTCCATGGCATTTCTCCTTTGGCCATTTTGGGGAGAGAGGGCAAAACAAAACTACCACCACCACCCCAAGAAAAAGAGCGGCGGAGAAGGTGGGAGGAGACATTATGAGACATTTCATGAGGATGGAAGTGTGGAGATTTGTGCCCTTTTTCTTACTATCTTTTACAACGGGGGGGGGAAACCCTATAGCCCTCAAGATATTGTTGGACTACAACTCCCATCAGCCCCAGCCAGCACAGTCAATGGTCAGGGAGGATGGGAGTTGTAGTCCAAAACATATGGTCAACCAGAGGTTCCTCACTCCTGTTTTACAAGCAGGCCATGAGAAATAATCAGAAAGAAACACCCTCACTTTCTCAAGGGATGAGGAATTTTGGGGAATGTGGGTGGGGTTTGGCACAGCGCTACCTTTATTATAGATAATGCCTTTACAGTACAGGACAAGAGTCATCAGTTTTGAAACCTAACTTGGATACATAGGAAGCTGCTTATCCCGAGTCAGACCATTGATCCATCTAGTAAGCATAGTCGTAGGCAGCATTCACGTGACAGCTTATTCCATTTTCAAAATATTCTCTTAATCATTAAGTTTCTTGTTATATGTGAGCTTTCACGTGATATAAAAGACACCTCTGGAACTATAGGAATTAAAGAAGAGAGATGCAGGGATTGTAGAGTCCCATCTACAAATGTCTGCAGTTGTTTGGCAACCAATTCATTTATAGTTTAAACTTAATAAAAATGTATTGTTTTGGAACAAAGTAAAAATCCATTGTATGGAGGTCAGTTCTTCATAACCACCATTTCTCCCCAGTTATGGTCCTCCCTGATGCTAAAGTGCAGCCTCCCCCAACCTGGTGCCTTCCAGATTGGACAGCCCATCACGAGCTAACTAAAGTTGATGGCAATTTCAGTCTCAAACATCTGGATAGCACTAGGTTAGGAAAGGCTCCTATAGAAGATGAATAACAGAAGCAGGAGGTGAGCAAAGAAACCACCCTGCTATTGATACACCAGCATACAAATCCACTACTTGCCCCTGTTTAATTGTACATACCAATGTTATTTGCACTTCTGGAGGTAATCTAAACAAAATTATTTGCGCTCATAATTTAATGTTTGGATTTTGCTGTCCATGTGTTAATCAGAGAAATGCACCTGTACCTTCCAAAAATTTCCATTTCTGGATCCTATGATGTCAAAAACACTTTGCAGAGAATGGGTGTGACTGATGTCTTTAGCGACAAGAATGCTGACCTGTCTGGAATTACCGGGGAACCCAATCTGAAAGTTTCCAAAGTAAGTATGTGAGGGGGTCTTTAGAAAAGCATTTCATGAGAGATGATCTGGTTGTGGGCATTATTATTGTGACTACTATTATTTGTGCCCTTTCACTCGGCATGTGCATTAGGATGAACACCAAGGTGGAGGTCGCTTGTCAAATTCATATACCCAAGGTGTTCAGAGCGAAGGGGGATGATTGTTTCCAATCTTTGTCTCCACCGCCTCAGGCAATGCATGCAAACATGCCCAGGAACAAGGAGAGCTTTCATTCCTCCTGCATTAGGTAGCTTCCATGCCCAGACTATACTTTGTTTTGGTTAAAGTGGATTCCTTATTCTGCAGGTCTTCAGAATCATTATATTTTTAAAAATAAATATACCCTTTCTTCCATACGTTTGTGTCTTGAGTCATCTTGTGGGTGTGATGGCAATGCATTATTCTTAATCTATGTTGCCAAGACATTTGGAATACTACATACAATTCAAATCACCACACCTTAAACAAAACACTGTAGACTAGAAAATAGTTCAGAAAAGGCCATCTGAAACAATTATAGGGTAAAGCAACGGCATATAGAATTGTAGAACTGTAGAGTTGTAGAATTGGAAGGGACCGTCAGGATCATTTAGTCCAACTAACTGCAATGCAGCTGTCGCATGTGGGGATCGAACCTGCAAGCTTGGCATTATCAGCACCAGGCTCTAACCAACTGAGCCATAGGAGAGCTTACAATGTAGAAGTCGGGACAATGAAAGTAAATAAATAAGAGGTGACATGATAGTTCAGAAAAGGGCGTCTAAAAGGATTGTGGGGGTAGAGGAACTCCCTGTTTATTTGCAGGGGCAGGGAGAGTGGAGGCAAATAAGGGGCACAATAGAGGTGGAGAAGGGGGAAAGAGGGAAAATCTTACCATTCATAATCCTAGAACCCAGAGTCACCTGGAACTTTTGGATATTTACATGGAAGACAGAGGTAGTTACCCATCCAGCACACATGTTATGGTAGGCTTTCCTCCATCACATATGAAAACAAGTAATGTGTCACTATTTCCCTCCAGGCCATTCACAAGGCTGTCGTGGACATTCATGAGGGTGGCACTGAAGCCGCCGGAGTCACAGTTATAGAGCTTTCACCAAGGTTTGGAGGTCTTGCTCCTAATCCTATCTTTAAGATCAACAGACCCTACCTGTTTCTAATTATGGAAAAGAAAACACACAGTTCCCTCTTCTTAGGGAAAATTGTGAACCCAACTAAAAAATGAGTACGTTATCAGATCGAAATTTCCCATTGCAATTTCCCCTGATCTTTAAAACATGGATTTCCTCACTTTGTACTAGCCTAACCCTAGTAGTGTTATCCGATTTGCTTTGAAATTAAATAAGGCAATGAGCACAAATCACTGCTGGAATAAAATGATTTGAAAATATTGTAATCTTGTAGACTATATTTCTTACACCATTTGTTGCCTACTGCATGTTTCTGGCTATGGAAAGAGATCTCTGTTTCAGTGGTTAGTGTTGAATCCTGCAACAATGCCTGCTTCTAAAAAAAATAAAAGCTCCACAGAACCAGGCATGACTCTCAGGGTCCCTATAATTTCTGCGGGATCAAGTAACGAGGAGTGAGATGACATCCTTTTAGAAACAAAAGCCTGACACTTTGAATCTTCCTTCAAAACTGGCACCCACCATCACGCCTCAGGGCTGCAGGCTAGTTTGGGCAGGTGAAAGCCAGGTCATGTGGTAAACACCGCTCTGTCTTCCACCAGATGGGAAACACCAGAGAGAGGGTTGAAGGAGAGTAGCTGGCGAGGCTGCCATCACCACTGCCATTCAAGTATCCACCAATGGAGGCAGCTAACATGCTCTGCATAATGGATGCAATTGTAGCCAACCCTGGGTGCAGAATGTTGGGTTGGGGGAGCAAGAGAAAAAAGGAGTAAGCCCAATGGATCTGTTTGAAATGATTCAGAAAGAAGCAAGTTTATTTTTTTGCTGAAACAGGAGCCTGAAACATTTCGGTGATTGGGAAATTCTTCAACTGGGGACAGGAAGAACGATTTGCCTGTCTCCGTTGCCTTTACCTTTTAAACAGCTCTCTCCCTAAACAACAGCAAATCGATAGGGCAGACAATGTGTAACTCCAACAAGTGCTTGGGGTGGAGATAATGGTGATGTCTTCTTTACAGAAAACCGCTTTTAGAAATGTTAAGGCAAATAAATGTTAAATGTTTTTAATTCAGTTTTACTAGCAAACCAGAGGTGAAACTAATCCCTTCCCAGCCTCAGGAGGAGTGCAGGGAACGTTCGTGCAACACGCCTACACACTGCAGCCGACACACCTAACGTGTTGCGTGACACACTTCGGAAAGCTCTGAGATAGATGGACAGACTCAATCAACTTTTGGGGAAAGGCGTTCAGTGATAGAGCATCTGCTTTGCCAGGTCCCAGGTTCAAACCCTGGTGTCTCCAGAAAGGACTGGGAAACACTCCTGCCTGGAATCCTGAAGAGCAGCTGCCAGTCAGTGTAGACAACACTGAGTGAGATGGACCAATGGTCTGGCTCGGGATAAGGCAGCTTCCTATGTTTCTAACTCCCAGCACCCCTCTGTCATTTTTATGCAGAAACTACACCCGAAATGTGCGCGATTCAAATGCAGACTTTTCATGAACCCTGACAGTTAGTGTTGATGGTGCTGGGGCCAGTGAATGGGCTCAATATTGGGCAGTTTCCCATGTTCTCTCTTCCTCACCAGCCTACAGTGTAGGTCGGTAGCTCAATGGCAGAACATCTGCTTTGAATGCAGAAGCTGCCAAGTTTAATCCCTGGCATCTCCAGGTGGGGCTGGGAGAGATGCCCAGGCAGGAACTCTGGAGGGCCATGGGCAGTTGGCATAGACCAACCTTTGCCAACCTGGTGCCCTCAAGACGTTGTAGGACAACAGCTCCCACCAGCCCCAGCCAAACACACCAATATTGAAACAATACTATTCAAACTTATTTCTTTTCCAAAAAAAACCTTCTAAAAACAATTTGAATAACCTCCTAAAAGCAGTCAGCTCCCCTCAGACTAATACTGCCACTAATACAATTTCTATCCTGCCCTTCCTCTCAGAGAAATCCAGGACAACATACACCATAGCCAAAACTACACAGTTCAAAGCAAAACATCTTAATAAGCAATTAAGAAGCCCCCTTTTAAAAAGCCACATACCTTCACAATTAATAATCCCAAGGTTGCCGGGGTGAGTAAGCAAGAGGGAGGAAGAAGGTTTTTATATTCCTCCTGAATGTTAATAGCGAGGGAGTCTGAGATGCTTCACCAGGGACGGTGATCAATGGATGAGGAACTGCTCCAGTATAGAATAAAAATTTAAGACTTCACTGTGTGTTGCTGTTCCTTTGGTTCACCACAGAGGCAGGAACAACCCCCTGCAATCTGACTGCATCACCTCCCACTTCCCTGCCTTTTCTAGCCTCCTTGGCAGCCTGTCTCCTTAACATCTTCCTTAGTTTCCTGTTACTACACTGCAACTCCTCTCCTCTCCTCTCCTCTCCTCTCCTCTCCTCTCCTCTCCTCTTCTCTTCTCAGTTCTGTCTTTCCCACACCTTCCTTGCACAACTCCAATGATCCTCCATCTGTTTTGCCCAAACCTCCCTCCCTCCGTTTGCTTAGTCAGTCTCCCGGCCAGCTCCTCTCAAGCCTTCTGTGATCTCTCCTTCACTGCTTCTGCATCTCTCATAAGGCACTCTCTCTCCAGCTTGCCAGGCTCCTCATTTGCATATTCATCCTCCCGGGCAACACTCTGCACAAGTGGTGGTCATGCCCCTCCCTCACATAAGAGTACAGATTAATTTTACAAAGTCTATACATGGTTTAATCCATAAATAAATCTGTAAGTGGTTTCCGTAAAATAGTCAATTTTTTCTTTTAAGAAGATACCGATAAAACCAACAGACTTTGAAAACAATGTCATCGCATTATAGATAACATCCACAAAGTTTAAGAACATCTATACAGTACATAATAAAATTGCATTGCCCAACAGAATATTTTTTAGCAGATAGGTCGCCCCAACATTTTCTTTTTTTTTAATAAGATATTTATTAGGATTTTTTAAATTATTACAATAAAAAATGAAAAAGAAAAAACATACAAAATAAAAATGATTAAAAACACTCAGATTTTCCATTGCTTATTTTTCTTTAGCTTGTTTCCCGGACCTCCTCATACCTCCCTTTTTTGTATTCCAGTTCAGTTTGTTGGTTCAGCAAATCCTTACCCTCTTTATTTATCCTAATCTTTGGTCTTAAAATAATAACATTAAATTTTTACCTCTTAATAACCCCTTTTTCATATTCCCTTAAAGCATTACAGCTAGAAACCACTTAATTTCTATCCAACATCATTCTAACATTCATTAATTTTACAGTATTTCTGTAGATAATCTTTGAACTTCTTCCAATCTTCTTCCACTGACTCTTTTCCCTGGTCTCGGATTCTGCCAGTCATTTCTGCCAGTTCCATATAGTCCATCAGCTTCATCTGCCATTCTTCCAGAGTGGGTAGATCTTGTGTCTTCCAATACTTTGCAATGAGTATTCTTGCTGCTGTTGTGGCGTACATTAAAAAGGTTCTATCCTTCTTTGACACCAATTGGCCGACTATGCCCAGGAGAAAGGCCTCTGGTTTCTTCAAGAAGGTATATTTAAATATCTTTTTCAGTTCATTATATATCATTTCCCAGAAAGCCTTAATCCTTGGGCACGTCAACCAAAGGTGAAAGAATGTACCTTCAGTTTCTTTACATTTCCAACATTTGTTATCGGGCAAATGATAGATTTTTGCAAGCTTGACTGGGGTCATGTACCACCTGTAGATCATTTTCATAATATTCTCTCTTAAGGCATTACATGCCGTAAACTTCATACCTGTGGTCCATAACTGTTCCCAGTCGGCCATCATTATGTTATGACCAACATCTTGTGCCCATTTAATCATAACAGATTTCACCGTTTCATCCTGAGTATTCCATTTCAACAGCAAGTTATACATCTTTGACAAAATCTTAGTTTTGGGTTCTAATAGTTTTGTTTCTAATTTTGATTTTTCCACCCGGAAACCAATTTTCTTATCCAAATTGTATGCCTCCATTATCTGATAATAATGAAGCCAGTCTCGCACTTTGTTTTTTAATTTCTCAAAACTCTGCAATTTCAGTCTATCTCCATCTTGTTCCAAAATTTCCCAATATTTCGGCCATTTGGCCTCCATACTGAGCTTTTTCTGAGCTTTCACTTCCATCGGTGACAGCCACCTTGGAGTTTTATTTTCCAATAAGTCCTTGTATCTTATCCAGACATTAAACAATGCTTTCCTGACGATGTGATTTTTAATTGTTGTGTGCTTTGACCTTATCATACCACAGATATGCATGCCATCCAAATACATTGTTAAAACCTTCTAAATCCAAAATGTCAGTGTTTTCAAGAAGCAACCATTCTTTCAACCAGCAGAAAGCTGCTGATTCATAGTAAAGTTTAAAGTCTGGCAGGGCAAATCCACCTCTTTCCTTTGCATCTGTTAATATTTTAAATTTTATTCTAGGCTTCTTGCCCTGCCAGACAAATTTAGAAATATCTCTCTGCCACCTCTTGAAACAATCCATTTTGTCCACAATTTGCAATGTTTGAAACAAAAACAACATTCTAGGCAATACATTCATTTTTACCGCAGCAATACGGCCCACCAGTGAAAGCTTCAAATTTGACCAAATTTCCAAATCTTTTTTCACTTCAGCCCAGCATTTTTCATAGTTGTCTTTAAATAAGTTCCCATTTTTTGCTGTCATGTTAATCCCCAAATATTTAACTTTCTTAACCACTGTTAAACCTGTCTCATTCTGAAACCTCTCTCTCTCCATTGGTGTTAAATTTTTCTCTAAAACCTTGGTCTTTAACTTATTCAACTTAAATCCTGCAACTTGACCAAATTCTTGAATCAGATCTAAAACTCTTTTGGTACTAGATTCTGGCTCCTGTGACGTCAATACTAAGTCATCTGCAAATGCTCTCAAGGTCGCCCCAACATTTTCAGATGGATTGGGGAAATTAAAAATGAATGAACAAATGAACAGATTGCAATGTTCTGGAAAAGCATGAACCTCTTGCCAATGCATAGCACCTCTTCTGGATTAATCCTTCACAAGTTTTTATTCCATTTTATTTTAGTTTATAAACATTTCCCTCTTTTTTTAAACAGTTTGATAAGATCTCTTATATTTTTTATGGAAAACAATTGGCTAACATATAAGGAAATATTAGAGGAAGAAAACAACCAACTTGAAACTTAAGAAATATGGAGAACTAAAAGAGACAGATATAAGTTGGTTACAATATTATCATCTAAATCTTTAAAATAGACAAAAAAAGAATGGATTTGATACAAAAATATCAGATTTAGAGAAAGAATTATTATTAAATAATAGAAAGATATTATCAAAAATATATTATCATATATATATATATATATATATATATATATATAGGATTGGAATTTGAAAGATGAAGAAAGTGAAGGAAGTGATGGTAAAGTGGGCACAAGATTTCGGACACCCAATTTAAATGCAAAAATGGGAAGAACTGGGGGGGGGGGGGACCTTAAAATTTACAGCGTGCTATCTGATTAAAGAAAATTTTGTGAAAATGACCTACAGATGGTACCTGACCCCATCCAAATTAGCCAAAATAAATAAAATTAATAACAATAAGTGTTCGAGATGCAAACAACAGGAAGGAACCTTTTTCCACATGTGGTGGACTTGTCCCCTAATTTAAAAAAATTGGGACATGATTTACAAGGAATTTTATAAAAAAGCTAAAATATACATTCCTAAAGAAACCAGAAGAGTTTTTATTAGGCATTTTAACAATAAGCATCCCAAACGAAAGTAAAAGAGTGTTTCTTTATGCGATAACAGCAGCCAGAGTACTGGAAAGCAGCAAAATATTGGAAAAACTAGTCAACATCAACAAAAGACAAATGGCAGTTAAAGTTGTGCGAGTACTAAGAACTCGCCAAAATGACAGAGTTAATATGAAACAACTCAGGAGAAAAGGTTAAAAAAGAATGGGATTGCTTTAAAAATTACCTAATAAAATATGGTTCCAATAACAACACTTGGCTGTGTTTAGATTAATTTCACATAAAAGGAATTTTTTTCATAGTGTCCGGACAAACAATTAAATACAGATAATTTAAATGCAATAGTTGAGTTGAAACTGCAAAGAGATAGAGGGAAGTCAACAAATTTATAAAGGACTCAAACTCAAACCAGTATGACGGTAATTTCTTTTTAGGATTTTGTGCATAGAATATTTAAGTTATGGTTTGTACTCCTTAAATAATGTTGTTTTTGATAAATAATTTTCTGTTTCGTTTTGATTCTTTATTAATTTTTGTGCTATTTTCTTTTTCATTGTCCTATTTATCTTAGATATTTAGACATTTCTACTATGTATTTTGTACTATTTTTTTCTTATCGCAGAATATGCAATTTAGGATGGGGGGCGGAGAGGCTTTACCTGTTCATATGTCACTTGTGCATCATTTTAAAGCCAGTCTTGATGCCTATAAAAATTCTGCTTATATATCTCCTTCTCGGTTAAAGTCTTCATTCTTAACCATTTGTTATGAGGGTTTTTTTTGGTGGGGGCAGGTAGGGTCTATATCAATACCCTTCTAATTCCTGGATCCAAGAAGTGTTAAAATCTACAAGGAGCTTCCTGGTGAAGTAACGGGCCATTAAGGAAACAAAGGGAGTGGTTCTGAGAGAGATAAAAAATGGGTGAGCCCCCCTCCCTCAACTGGCTGGTAGAAGGACAAAGGCCAGAGTGGAGTGATGTAAGCTAGAAACTGAAAAGCTGAAGGCTGGGAAGCCAGACAGAGAGTGCCATGCTTGATTTCGGATTGAATCTGAGACTGTGGCTATGGGAGAAGCATAGCCAAGAACATAAGTCAGTGTTTTCCAGTGTGTATTAATCTAAAGTAGTGCCTGGACTAAGACTGGATACGTTGCAAGGAGCATAAACAATATGACATGTGAGCCAGTGTGGCGTAGTGGTTAAGAGCGGTGGACTCATAATCTGGTGAACCGGGTTTGCGTCCCCGCTCCTCCACATGCAGCTGCTGGGTGACCTTGGGCTAGTCACACTTCTTGAAGTCTCTCAGCCCCACTCACCTCACCGAGTGTTTGTTGTGGGGGAGGAAGGGAAAGGAGAATGTTAGCCACTTTGAGACTCCTTCGGGTAGTGATAAAGCGGGATATCAAATCCAAACTCTTCTTCTTCATCATACTTACAGAAGAATCTTCTTTCATTCAGCTCCTATTTTTCTTAGTTTATATTTTCTACCCACCAAATGCCCAGTTTTCATGATTAACCATTAGACAGAACAAACAAGGATTTTTCAAGGAAGGCAGAGAACCAATATGTGATGCAATTTGTTTTTAGTCTTCTTGCATTTTGTGCAAAGAGGCCACGAGGTAAGGGCAGAAGAAAACGCTTTGAGCCAGGGAAGGTGAATCTGTGTTCCTCTATGTTGTTGAACTACAACTCCCACCATCCCTGACCATCGAGTCTTTTACCAAATAGCAGACATTAATAAATGGCAGGATGTTGATTATTTGGGATATGAAGGGCAAATACACGCTGCAGAGGAATTCCTGGCCTGGCCTATGCAAAATGAAGTGGCCAAGCTAGGGCCATTAAGAAGCAATACGAGGTCATTGAGGGCCTTTGGCAGGGCAAGAGAACTATTCTTTGCCCCTTCCCTGAGGTGTGAACAGAAACAGGCTGTTTCGAATGTTGTCAAGGTAATGGTGTGATGTCACAGGAAGAGTTTGGGCCCTTTGGCAGGAGGCTTGGGGAAAGCTGAGAAAAGGCGAGAATGACCTTGGCTGGTTGCCTAAAGGCCAGCTGGGAGAGATGCCTTGGACTCCAGTGCTGCACTACTGTGGGGAATAAGCCCCTCTTGAGATGACCATGCTGTAAGATCTGTACTCCCTCTATATGTAGGTGTAAAGGTAAAGGTAAAGGGACCCCTGACCATTAGGTCCGGTAGTGACCGACTCTGAGGTTGCGGCGCTCATCTCTCTTTATTGGCCGAGGGAGCCGGGCCAGCATGTGGCCAGCATGACTAAGCCGCTTCTGGCGAACCAAAGCAGTGCATGGAAACACCGTGTACCTTCCCGCTGGAGCAGTACCTATTTATCTACTTGCACTTGGAAGTGCTTTCGAACTGCTAGGTTGGAAGGAGCAGGGACCGAGCAATGGGAGCTCACCCCGTCGTGGGGATTCGAACCGCCATCCTTCTGATCGGCAAGTTCTAGGCTCTGTGGTTTAACGCACAGTGCCACCCGCATCCCAAAGCTGAATTACTGTGTCACAAAATGATACATGTCAGTGAGACCCTTGGAGGCTTGGCCAGCACTCAGTGTGGCCTTTGGGTTGAAAAGGGTCAGGCAGCCCTGCAATAGAGTTTCCCCTGAGAGAAGTGTGTTAGTTTGAACTCCTTGTATGGCAGCCAGGATGGAGTCTTTTTGCATGCCACAGAAGGCTGCACACACAACATTGGTGCAATGTTTAGCCTTGAGAAGAGGAGGTTAAGGGGTGATATGATAGCCACATTCAAATATATAAAAGGATGTCAGGGAGGAGGGAGAAAGGTTGTTTTCTGCTGCTCCAGAGAAGTGGACATGGAGCAATGGATCCAAACTACAAGAAAGAAGATTCCACCTAAACATTAGGAAGAACTTCCTGACAGTAAGAGCTGTTCGACAGTGGAATTTGCTGCCAAGGAGTGTGGTGGAGTCTCCTTCTTTGGAGGTCTTTAAGCAGAGGCTTGACACCCATATGTCAGGAGTGCTCTGATGGTGTTTCCTGCTTGGCAGGGGGTTGGACTCGATGGCCCTTGTGGTCTCTTCCAACTCTATGATTCTATGATTCTATGATTCGGTAGCTTTATAGTCTCTGGACTAGGAATGGGCAAATCCGTCCATTTTGGCTCCTCTTCTCTGCAATCTTAAATTCTTTTCTGCACAATTGCACATCATTTGTGATACATGTTGTCGGAGCCAGCCGTTACAAATGGCGCAGTTTAGCATAAAATAAAGACACAGAGAGCCAGCAATATTTTCAGGATGGTATGAGCAGCTCCTTTCAAACTTCTCTCTCCTCCCGTAGCTTTTTTATTATCCTTTGTCTCTCTCCAGCCGCATGGCCGTTTGCCAATGTCTCACGTTACCTCATCCGGTCAAGGCTTTTATCACACCCATCACCATATAGGGTCATCACTGCCCAGAGGAAACACAACTCCATTTAAGGTCAATACATTCCAATACATTGTAAAGCTCAGAGTGCTGGTCAGCCAAGGTCAGAGGGCACCCTGCAATATTACAAGTCTTTGCCGTGGCTTTATGACTCCCACATGCCCCCTTTCTTTATTTTATTAATCAGAGTCATATATGTCAATACCAATACGGTTATATCAAGCGCGATAAGCGACTCTTGTGACACCGGAAGCGGGCCGCGGACTGGAGAACCATGCAGTACATATAGAAATTAAAGAAGGAATACATTGTATATAGCAACACAAAATAACGCAAATAACTACTATAATGATCACTAAAATCAATAAATGTCGAAGCCAACTTCCATCCGGAAGCCAAGAATATAAGAATTCTGATTCCAAGCTGCATGGTAGGCTTCATTTCTAGTTTATTAGCCATGCACTGGTGTCACTCCTATAGCACTGAGATTGGTCACTGTATGTTCCTGTAAGAGAACAAGAGCTATTAAAAGTGAAATTCAATGTATATTGACAGTTTGGATATATGCCCCATGATTCTTTTCCCTCTTTAATTTGAAAACAAATGGGGGCAGGCTCATGGAGGGTCAATTGTACTGGAGGCCAAAAAGTTTGCTTAGGGGATATAATATTAGTAAATTGAAAAGATCCATTGACAGGCACACCATGAAGCATTATGCCGGAATGACTGGCATACACACCCAACATTTAGAAGCATGCAATAAACTGGCAAACATAATCATACCTTGTACAAAAATATTATCCCTCCATATCTTATGATAATTTTCTCCCCTAAAAGTCTTATTCAACAACGCTGTTCTTCTAGTTCGAAAGTGGCTGAGCCGTGGATACTGCCAGCCAGAGTAGGAAGCTGACAACAGCTGCTTGCCAGCTGATGAGGTGAAATATGGTGGTTTCAACTGGACTGGTCGTCTGCTTCTCTTCCTTGTATAACGGTGCAGCAAAGGATGGCAAGGCAAATGGTTAGGAAGGCAAACACTGCCAGATGCAGCTCGTGTGCAGCACCTCTAGGTGGCGCATGAGGAAAGGTTTCAATGCTTCACCCACAAAATGTTGACAAAGTGTAGGGGAGTTCCGCATGCCTTGAGGCAGGACAACCCACTGATATCGCTGGGTGGGCTGCGAATTGTTATATACTGGCAATGTAAAAGCAAACCGTTCCCTGTCTGCTGGAGCCAGTGGGATGAAGATGGTTCAATGTGGCCGAAAGTCAATTGTTCAGAAATAAGCTGGTCAGAGATAGCTGGTGCCGCTGCTGCGGATTTTTCTTTTGGTAGAGGCCACTGTTCTACCCCCACTGGGGTATCGGTGATCCTGGTTTGCCACGCTGGAAACAAGTTGTATCGGTGGCTACAGGCTGGTTTTCATTTAGCGCTGCTGCCAGCAGATGAGCCTTGTGGGTGGCTGTACCTACAGACTGACAAATGCGAAGCATGGCTGCTGTGTCTGTGGCAGGATTGTGTATTATCGGTCGTAACGCAACCTTACAATCCTCATTGGCATTTTCAAAGGCCAATTGTTTGATAATTATTTGTTTGGCTTCAGGATTTTCAATTTGGCGACTCACTGCTGTAAGCAGCCTGTCCATAAAGGAAGAATATGATTCTCTTGCCTCTTGCCTGATTGAACCCCACCTTGATTGAATACTGGGTTCTGGGATTTTTCTTATTGCTTGTTTAGCAGCAAGAGCAGTGTCCCTCAATAAGATTTGCAGCAGTGTGGCTTGCACTGAAGCTTGAGCGAAGGGACCACGCCCCATCATGGCATCTATGACGTCTGCGAGGGTAACATTTGGATTATTTCCTCTGACTTGTTGTAACAAGGCTGGAGCATAAGCACAGCAGGCAGTTTCCCATTCGTGGGCAAACAAAACACCAGCTGATGGGGGTAACACTGTATGGGAACCAAGAGCTGGGCTACTGTGGCTTCTAAAAGCGCCTGCGTATATGGGGCTTGGAGTCCATTGGCTTTTACTGACTGTTGCAGCTCTTTCAAAATCTTAAAGTCAAAAGGTTGGTGTTGGGCTTGGGTGCCTGCCGGGGCACCAGCAGGGGGCACAATAACAGGGAATACCATAGTATCCTGAATTAAGGAACAGGCAAGGACTGCACGTTGAAAAGGGGTAGCTGGTTCTGCCGCTGAAAGATTAGGATCATTCCAGCCAGACCACGGTATTTTTGCAGGATTGGGTCCTCTGGTGAGGGACTGTAGTCTGGAGGTTTGGGGTCTGGAGCTGCTGGCAAGGCAAGTATTGGAACAGATGCTAACACAGCAGGCTGGACTAAGGAAGCTGGAGGTTGTGTTGGCAATGCAGCCATGGAGATTTTTTTGGTGATAAAGAGCCCATGGCGTAACGAACCTTGCACCATGCATTTAGAATCCGAAGACCAATGCTGGGGTGCCCATGAAAATGTGCCCCACTCTTGTCCCAAAGTTTTAATTCCCAAGTTCCATCTGCAGGAAACCAGGGGGAATGCTCTTCGATGGCCAGAATGAGCTGTATCAAGTCACCCTCCGGAACTTCCAATTTATTGGAGGAGAGGAGAAATTTAAAGTCTTTTAAAAATTTCTGTTGGGGAATAGACAGAGAGCTGCCCATTTTTCTAAAATCAAGATAGAAAAAAGAGATCGAACTCACCGGGATCTTTTTAAGATGATTAGCGCTTTGCAACCCTTGCCGGGCGTAGTGAGTCGATGATTGCCGTTGTGTGAATTGAAGAACCTCACACGGTTTTCTTTTAAAATCCTCTTAGTCTGCCTCAGACTGTTTTCTTTAAGTTGCCTCACACGTATTCTTTTATTCAGCCTCACACGGGGCACCACTTGTCGGAGCCAGCCGTTACAAATGGCGCAGTTTAGCATAAAATAAAGACACAGAGAGCCAGCAATATTTTCAGGATGGTATGAGCAGCTCCTTTCGAACTTCTCTCTCCTCCCGTAGCTTTTTTATTATCTTTTGTCTCTCTCCAGCCGCAGGGCCGTTTGCCAATGTCTCATGTTACCTCATCCGGTCAAGGCTTTTATTACACCCATCAGCATATAGGGTCATCACTGCCCAGAGGAAACACAACTCCATTTAAGGTCAATACATTCCAATACATTGTAAAGCTCAGAGTGCTGGTCAGCCGAGGTCAGGGGGCACCCTGCAATATTACAAGCCTTTGCCGTGGCTTTATGACTCCCACAATGTGTTTTCTAAAAAAGAAATCCTGGAGAAAAGGCATTAGCCTTTTAGTGCAAATTCCTCCTGATATGGATCGGTCATCTAATGCCTGGCGTCGGGTGGGCCGAGCCCGACACACCCGGGCGATGTGTCCTGATTTTCTGCACTGCCTGTACTCTGCGTTGCGGAAACAGCAGGTCCTCCTCTCATGACTTTCCCCGCAGCTTGCGCAGTTCCCTCCTTCTTGTTGAGGCAGCTGTGGTCTGTGCGCTGCTTGAGTGCACCGCTGTACTCAGTGCACCTCCTCCCTGTTGGATCCTGAGTCGTCGGCGAGGTCTTCATGGTGGACCCTCGGTTGGGATGGCAGGCTCGGCCGTGCCTCTTGTGTTGACGTCTCAGCAGCTTCCGTTGCCAGGGCCTCCTCCAGAGCGACCTGGAATGTTAGGTCCTTCTTGGCATAGAGGTGTCGTTGCAGCTTCTCATACTTCAGGCCACCAAAGAGGTGGTCATGAAGCATGTTCTCCAACTCTAAGAAGTTGCAGAACTGGGCGGCTTGGTGGAGGGAGGTCACAAACCCAGTTATGGTTTCCCCAGGGGCTTGCCGCTTTGTGTAGAAGGCATTTCGACGAGCCACCACCGAGGGCTGTGGCAAAAAGTGCCCCTTCACTCCTTCCATTATTGTTTTGTAAGGAACAGTAGTGGCGTCTTCAGGTGCAAGGAGAGCCTGGGCAATTTCGAACGTCTCCTCTCCGCAGACGCTGAAAAATATTGCCCTCTTCTTGGCGTCGTTGGTGACCCCTTTGGCTTCTAGGAGGAAGGTGAAATGGGAGGCGTATGCTTACCAGTCTCCTGATGTTGGGTTGAACGGTGAGAAGCTCCTGACGTTTGCCATTCTGAGTTCATTGGGTCCCAGAGCTGAAGCCTGGATACATGGTGCGAGGCAGCGGTGCGGCAGGTGGCGCTGCTGCGCTGCTGTGTGTGGCGGTCAGCTCAGCGGGATCCCGCCTTCGTCGCCAGTGAAAAATACTTGGAGTCAAGAGTGGATTTAATGCTCTTTATTCAGCTCATAGTAGTGAGGAATGGAAGTTCCCCTAAAATATCTGCTTTATATACATTATTTACACAATGGGCCGCATGTGATTGGCTAATTCCGGGATTCTCCTGCAGGCCAATCAGGTTGCGGATTCACTTCCACCTGGAGCTGGATTGGGTGGCTCCTGCGGACCATCATACTGCTGCATTGTTCTAGGACCAATCAGACAGCTGCATTCTGAATCCTATTGTTCTAGGACCAACCAGACTGCTGCATTTTGGATCCTATTGTTCTAGGACCAATCAGACTGCTGCATTTTGGATCCTATTCAGCTCAGTACATAACAACACTTCTGCCTACAACTTCACCAAATATATGCATTTTTGAGAAGCATACCCCTCCTAATATATAGCAGCTTTGCAAGTTAGTTTCTCTGATGTGTGCCTTTTTATACACACTTTACCTTAACAAATGAATTATTGAACCCATTGCTTGGTTGGAGAACCATGTTGCAAAATTCGGAGCACTGTCTTTCTGTTCACTTTTTTTTGGGGGGGAAGGGCAGATTTAGTGGGTTTACCTTTAAATGCAAAGCCAACCAAGTTTCTCCCCCATCCCTAGCTACTGCACATCTCATTTTAGTCTTCTGGTGTGGTTCTGCTCTTGTGTGCATGTTGAATGAAATGGGGAGGGTGTGCCTGTGTATGTATTCACATCCCGGCCTTTTTGTATGTGAGGGAGGGGATGTTATGCCCTAGAGAACTCATGAAGGGATTTCTAGAGCTTAGCGTTCCCAGAACTAGCATGGACCCGCATCATAGACAAGTGTTCGCAGAAGTATTACTTTGGGGGTTGTCAAGTTCATGCTTATATCTGAGAATCAGAAGTCTGTCTGAATGCAGGAAGCTTCTGTGTACGGTCATACCTCGGGTTACAGCCGCTTCAGGTTGCATTTTTTCAGGTTGCGGACCTCCGAAACCCGGAAGTACCAGAACAGATTACTTCCGGGTTTCGGCGGTCTTGCATGCGCAGAAGCACTAAATAGCACTTTGCGCATGTGCAGAAGCGCCGAATCGCAACCCGCGCATGCGCAGACGCGGGTTGCGAACGCTGCAGGTTGCGAACGTGCACTCCGCACAGATCACGTTCGCAACCCGAGCGTCCACTGTAATTGAAAAAAAAGGAACAGGAACACACCCCCCCGATGAGTTTCTAAAATTTGTGAGCAAGTTGTCATGCGATAATGTCTCATTTATAGGTGGATGCACCTCATTGCTCATAGACAAGGATCACAATAATTTAAACCTGCACATTATGTTTCTCGAAACTCTACATAAAGCACTAATGACCCCACTGCAAAAGTGTATAATGCAGCCAACTATGAAGTCTTCATCCCCCATGCACAAAAAAAACCCTTCAGAGTTGTTGTATTTAAAGAAACCTAATTACTTATACCTCAAAGGTCCACGCATGCCCATACACAAAATAAATAAGAGCCTCTCACATTTTGGGGGAGGAAACTTGTGTGTAATGGTTAAAGTCTGCCATCTAGTGAGAGAGTGTGTGCAAGGGAGACACTGAAATTCCTGGTATTTTAAAGCCGCTTCATCTATGCATATTGGGATGATATAAAAAGGCCCTCCTGTTAGGTGAAGTTTTTTGGTTTTTTACTGTTTTATTAAATTTGCTTAGTAACCTAACATTATTATATGTATTCAATAAAACAAAGAATACAAAACAAAATTCATTCTTACTACAATGCATAACTACATATCATTAATATATATGGTTTCTGAAAAAAGGCTTACATAACAAAATCAATTCAAAATACTATCTGGTTTACTTTTTTTTTCTTCCCCTCCCTTCCGAACTTGTATGTTAGGGTTGGCTTCCCCTCTTTTTATCCAGTTCCTGTAAAATGCCCATTTATTTGTGATTCTTTGGCATTTATTTTCCCATCTATCCTCTGCCACTATCTGTGCGAATATTTCTGATTGTACGTATTCAAAAACATAATCATTCCATTTTTCCATATTCCATTTGGCTTTTTCTTTCCATCCCAAAGCAATAACTGCCATTCCAGCTAAAATCATAATCTTGTACAACTCTTGCTTATTACTTTTTACTTTGTTATTTCCCAGTATTCCCGAAAATAACAAATCCCTATTAACTTCTATGTTTATTTGAAATAATTCAGAAATTACCTTTATAATCTTTTGCCAATATTCCTTAACCAGATTACATTCCCACCACATGTGTGAATATAGTCCTTTTTCCTGACCACAATACCAGCATTTGGGACTAAACCCTTTCACTATATACGACATTTGTGCCGGAGTTGTATACCATTTTAATAAAAAAATTCTACTTAATTCTTTATACCTTTCTATTTTAATATTGTTTATATTCTTCATCAGTTCTTGGGCCTGTTTGGATGGATCATACCTTCCTGCTCCCATTTAATCTGGATTATCCTTATCATTCTTTCTTTGTCGCTTATCAGCAGTTTATATAACACCCCTGCTATCCCTTTCTCCGTTATTTGTCTTTTGTTCAGCACCATATCTATTTTCATTTCTGTCCTCATCGTTTCCTCTGCTCTTTCCGTTTTTATTAAATCATAAAGTTCTTGCACTTTCAGCCAATATTGTTTTCCTATCTTTTCTAAAAAAACTTTTTTTGTAATTAAATTCCCTTCTTCATCGAACATACCTTTTAATGTATAAAATCCCTGATCTTCTAATTTCTTCCACCAACCCGGTTCCCTTTGACCCTCCTGCATATATTTTAACGGCGTCCACCTTGAGTATGTTGGTATCCATTTCGTATTCCAATTCTTCCAGATTCCTAACACAGTTTTCCTTGGTCCTATTGTCTTCTTAAAAGCCGTATTAATATCTCTGTTAAATATCCCTTCTCTTCCTATTTCTTCACTTATTTCATTCTCCAGCCTTATCCATTTAATCCCATCCTTATATCCAAATATCTATTAGATTTTTCAATTGGAATGTTTCATAGTAAAATTCTAAGTTCGGTATTCCCCATCCCATCTCTTCTTGAGATGAATAATTTACTATGTCTGGGGTTCTAACTCTTTTACTTCCAAAAATCCAATTTTTAAATACCTTATTCCATGTTTTGAACCATATTTTCCTAATGGGTAGCGTAATTACTTGAAATAAATATAATAATTTTGGTACCAGAAACATTTTAACTGCTCTAATCCTACCTAGAATAAATTCTTATTTTTCCATGATTTTATGTCCTTCTTGATCTTCACGCTTCTTTGTAATTTACATCTGGAATCCTAGCAATATTTTTAATAATATTTACCCCCAAGTATTTAATTTTTTTCCTATTGATATCCATCTTTGTCTTTTTTACAATTTCCTTCTTCTCCTCTGTATGACCCCACCTCTGTAGGGTCCTTTTGTGGTTTTGCAGTCTCTACTATTTCCACTAGTTTCCAAATGTCTGGGGCTTTCCCCCCATCTAAGATATTATTAAATACTTTTCTGAGCCCAGGATATCAATTATTTCTTTATAAAAGTATGCTGTAATTCCATCTAATCCTGGAAATTTCTTACTTTTAAATGATTTAACTACATTCTCTATTTCTTCCAAAGAAATTTCCTCCTTCAGTCTTAATCTATCACTTTCTTTGATTTTAAACCCCAAACTTTCCCTACTAATATTTTTATTTTCTTCTTTATATAAAGATTGATAGAATCCTGCAAATTCTTTCCTTATTTCTCTAGAGCTTTGTGTAAGTATTTTCCTTCTGGTCTTAATGGCCTTAACCCTCTGTTTATCCCTTCTTTTCTTTAAATAGTTTGCCAGTCTCTTATATGATCCTATTGAGGTTCTCTGAAAATCATTTTTGATCATATTATCTCTCTTCCACACCGCAACTATATCCAGCTCATCCAATTCCTGTTTTAACTTTCTTAACTGCTCCTGTCTGCTCCTTAGAAATTTAACCTGTTGCTGTTGTTGCAAAATTTCAATCTCTTTAATTTTTTCCTGTCTCCCCGAGTACCAATCCTTCTTAAGGAGAGCCAGTGTGGTGTAGTGGTTAAGAGCGGCAGTCTCGTAATCTGGGGAACCAGGTTCGCGTCTCCGCTCCTCCACATGCAGCTGCTGGGTGACCTTGGGCCAGTCACACTTCTTTGAAGTCTCCCAGCCCCACTCACCTCACAGAGTGTTTGTTGTGGGGGAGGAAGGGAAAGGAGAATGTTAGCCGCTTTGAGACTCCTTAAAGGGAGTGAAAGGCGGGATATCAAATCCAAACTCTTCTTCTTCTTCTTAATCGCAATCTCTTTCTGTATACAATGTCCTCTTATAACAGCTTTGAAAGCGTCCCATACTACCGGTATCTCGGCTGAACCATTATTCTCTTTAAAATACCAACCAATTTGTTTTCTGATATATTCCCTGTCAATCTCTTTTGCCATTGTTAGGTTATTGTGCCACCATGTCCTGCTTTTTCCATCCTCTTCCTGTCCCAGCTCCACAAATAGTGGAGCATGGTCTGAAATCTATATTCCCATAGTCTTTGCTGTTCTAACACTGATTTCATTCCCTTCTTTAATTAGCACGTAGTCAATATAAGAGAAAGTCTTATGTCTGTTGGAGAAGAAGGTAGGTTTGATGTTGGGGTTTCCCCTCTCAAAAACATCCTTTAATCCCCATTTAGATCATCTGGCCTGGAAGTTTCAGTGCCTTGTGGCATGCATTATCTTGCTTTATGTTCAAACCAGGGTGGGTAACCTTGAAGACTCTGCATTATCCCAGGATTCCTTGCCAGTAGCAGGCAGGGGTCAGCTGCAGAAATGTGAGGAGCCAGGACGACACCCAATTGCATACCCTTAACCAATGCTATTTTTCTAGAAAAAGAAGTGCCGGAACTCAACATGAACGCCTCCCTTGTTCTCTTATAATGGCAATGGTGCCTACCTGAGAGGTGCCAGAACTAAGTTCTGGTGAGTTCCAGCTGAAAAAAAGCCCTGCCCTTAACACACACACACACACACACACAATCTCTCTCTCTCTCTCACACACACACAGCTATTTCCCATGGAAACAGGCATATGTTATTCAATTCTTGGTAACACCACTCAAGTTTTAAAATTCAATTTTCTCCATAAACTTTTTTATTTATATACATTTTGTAAACAAACCAAATCTCTCCAAGGCCTTTTACCTGTCCTGGCTGCAAATCAGTAACCCCAGCAGAAGAGTGCAAATAACATTAATGCACAGCTAAATTACAAGCCCTGCCTTAGAACTCTTCGAAGCCTCCAACTTCACAATGCAATTGCATCTCCAGAAATGACATTCAAGCAATGACAAAATGCATGGACCCTTCTGACAGATTTCCAAGAAGTGGAAGTCTCTCTCTGCAGATATTTTTGCAGAGGAAGGAGCTGCAACTGGACCCTTGGTACAACACCAGTCCTTTTCTCTCTCAGCTTTTATTTGCTGAACAGCTGGTGGGTGGGAGGGGATCCAGTGGCCAGGTTAAACCAGTCTGTGGGTTGCTTCTAGCCCATGGGCTTTGAATTCCGCACCCTTGTTCTAAACGTTTGTAAAGCAGTACCTTATGCATGCTTCCCATATGGAGTTTTAAGCAGGAATATAGATCACATCCAACTGTAGGCACTGAGACAAGAGACAGGGTAGCAGGGCAGACCAAAGATTGCAACAGGGACTGCAGCAGCAAGCAAGATGGAGAAGTACTGGGGCTGGCCAGGAAACAGCAGACACCTGCCTTATTGTAACCAGCTCCTTTGTACCTGCTACCTGTTGTGTAAGCTAAAATTATGACCCCAGTGGATGTTGGATGTTCAGTCAACATTATAGCCTCTTATCAGTTCTGGTATTCTGTAACCAAGTTGCTGAATAAATATTTTGCAACTTAGTTAATGTAGGTGGATGGGTAAATCAACTATGTTTCATCGTTGTTTGCTCTGGTTTTCCTGGTCGCTGAATAACCCACTCCTTTCATGTTAGGGATATTAGAGCTGAGGGTACCTTTTTCGTTCCCAACCTTCGAGTCAGCTTTCTGATTTACTTAAGGCAGGGTTGTCCATACTTTTTTCAAAGAGGGCCAGATTTGATGAAGTGAACATGTGTGAGGGTCGACTAAAGCTTTTTTTAGGATTAAAGTTGTTGAGCTTCTTTTGGGATTTCCCCCCAAAGTTCTTGAGCTTTTTTGATTTCACCCCAGGAAATAAACTGCCACAGGGGCCGGATTAAACCGAATGGCAGGCCTAATCTGGCCACACTTTGATCATGCCTGATTTAAGGACTTCTAAAAATCCAGATGGCGCCCATTCATACACAGCAAAATTAGATCTATTGGTATTGACTTGGAATAATTTTTGTGAGCAATATATTTATTGCAATATCCAAATTAGATTGCTTTTGAAAAACAAAACATGAGTCAGCTATAGATAAAATCTGCTCCCCCAGGTTCTATGGTTTAAATACAACCGATAACAGGATCACTTCTATCTTAAAGTTAATAATTCCAGACCAATGCAGGGCATTTATGTTAACCCAACTGAACATTTTCCCGTCAGTTTTGTTAAGGGCAGATACTTAAACATCCCTAGAAACACTGCTTATGTTATTTAAATGTGCTGGACACTGTAGAACAAATTCTTTTTACTGTCCACTATATACCGTATTTTTTGCTCTATAAGACTCACTTTTACCCTCCTAAAAAGTAAGGGGAAATGTGTGTGCGTCTTATGGAGCGAATGCAGGCTGCGCAGCTATCCCAAAAACCAGAACAGCAAGAGGGATTTCTGCTTTCACTGTGCAGTGATTCCTCTTGCTGTTCTGGCTTGTGAGATTCAGAATATATTTTTTCTTGTTTTCCTCCTCCAAAAACTAGGTGCGTCTTGTGGTCTGGTGCGTCTTATAGAGCGAAAAATACGGTAACCAGCTACATAAATGTGTGTTATCACCCTTTTGGGATAGTTTAACTGCGTGAGCCCTGCAGCCGGGGGCAGAGCGAGCCACCAATGTCGGACATTTGGCGCACCGCCCACCCACGACTGCAAAATGTCACTCCCCTCAGCTCACTGTAGTTTGCTTTCTGCAAGACCAAACTGACATTGATTATATAAGTAACACATTCCTGAAGTGCTTTTACTGTCAGTAGCGTCATCTCCAAAACTCGCGTCAGCATAAATTTCAAGACCTCCAGATTTTTGGTTAGTAAACCTTAATCTGTAGTGCATAGTACTCTTTAGATATCTGGCTATGCGTTTTAGTGCTTTCCAGTCTTGAATGGAGCTTGAATGGGGCTTTCCAATCCCCTTCATGGATCACTGCCTCCCCTTCATGGATCACTGCCTTGCCGTGGTGAAGGGGCTTGAATAACTCAGAGAAGCTATGAGCTATGCCGTGCAGGGCCACCCAAGATGGACAGGTCATAGTGGAGAGTTTTGACCAAATGTGATCCACCTGGGCAGCCCACTCCAGTATCCCTGCCAAGAAAACTCCATGGACAAAGACAACAGGCATATAAAAGTTATGACGCTGGAAGATGAGCCCATCAGGTCGGAAGGCACCCAACATGCTACTGGGGAAGAGCGGAGGACAAGTACAAGTAGATTCAGAGCTGATGAAGCGGCTGGGCCAAAGCCGAAAGGACGCTCAGTTGCGGATATGCCTGGAAGCGAAAGGAAAGTCCAATGCTGTAAAGAAAAATATTGCATAGGAACCTGGAATGTAAGAACCATGAACCTTGGTAAGTTGGATG
The DNA here is from genome assembly GCF_964106645.2 of Podarcis pityusensis. Lineage (NCBI taxonomy): Eukaryota > Metazoa > Chordata > Lepidosauria > Squamata > Lacertidae > Podarcis > Podarcis pityusensis. The sequence continues at coordinate 21,219,613 of NC_138028.1, forward strand.
TGGTCAAAAATGAGATGGCAAGAATAAATATTGACATCCTGGGCATCAGGGAACTAAAATGGACGGGAATGGGCGAATTCAGTTCGGATGACCATCATATCTACTACTGTGGGCAAGAATCCCGTAAAAGAAATGGAGTGGCCCTCATAGTCAACAAAAGAGTGGCGAAAGCTGTACTGGGATGCAATTTCAAAAATGATAAAATGATCTCGATACGAATCCAAGGCAGACCTTTTAACATCACAGTAATCCAAGTTTATGCACCAACCACTTGTGCTGAAGAAACTGAAATTGACCAATTCTATGAAGACTTACAACACCTTATAGAAATGACACCAAAGAAGGATGTTCTTCTCATTATAGGGGATTGGAATGCTAAAGTAGGGAGCCAAGAGATAAAAGGAACAACTGGCAAGTTTGGCCTTGGAGTTCAAAATGAAGCAGGGCAAAAGCTAATAGAGTTCTGCCAAGAGAACAAGCTGGTCATCACAAACACTCTTTTCCAACAACACAAGAGACGCCTCTACACATGGACATCACCAGATGGGCAGCATCAAAATCAGATTGATTATATTCTCTGCAGCCAAAGATGGAGAAGCTCTATACAGTCAGCAAAAACAAGACCTGGAGCTGACTGTGGCTCAGATCATCAGCTTCTTATAGCAAAATTCAAGCTTAAACTGAAGAAAGTAGGAAAAACCACTGGGCTGGTAAGATACAATCTAAGTCAAATCCCTTATGAATACACAGTGGAAGTGAGGAACAGGTTTAAGGATTTAGATTTGGTGGACAGAGTGCCTGAAGAACTATGGATAGAGGCTCGTAACATTATACAAGAGGCAGCAACTAAAATCATCCCACTGAAAAGGAAATGCAAGAAAGCAAAGTGGCTGTCCAACGAGGCCTTACAAATAGCAGGGGAGAGAAGGCAAGCAAAATGCGAGGGAGATAGTGAAAGATACAGGAAATTGAATGCAGATTTCCAAAAAATAGCAAGGAGAGACAAGAAGGCCTTCTTAAACAAGCAATGCAAAGAAATAGAGGAAAACAATAGAATGGGAAAAATCAGAGATCTGTTCAAGAAAATTGGAGATATGAAAGGAACATTTTGTACAAAGATTTCCATAATAAAAGACAAAAGTGGAAAGGACCTAACAGAAGCAGAAGACATCAAGAAGAGGTGGCAAGAATACACAGAGGAACTATATCAGAAAGAAATGGATGCCTCGTATACCCCAGGTAGTGTGGTTGCTGACCTTGAGCCAGACATCCTGGAGAGTGAAGTCAAATGGGCCTTAGAAAGCACTGCTAATAACAAGGCCAGTGGAAGTGATGATATTCCAGCTGAACTATTTAAAATTTTAAAAGATGATGCTGTTAAGGTGCTTCACTCAATATGCCAGCAAATTTGGAAAACTCAGCAGTGGCCAGAGGACTGGAGAAGATCAGTCTACATCCCAATCCCAAAGAAGGGAAGTGCCAAAGAATGCTCCAACTACTGCACAATTGCACTCATTTCACACGCTAGCAAGGTTATGCTTAAAATTCTACAAGGCAGGCTTAAGCAGTATGTGGACTCCCAGAAGTGCAAGCTGGATTTAGAAGGGGCAGAGGAACCAGAGACCAAATTGCAAACATGCGCTGGATTATGGAGAAAGCTAGAGAGTTCCAGAAAGACATCTACTTCTGCTTCATTGACTATGCAAAAGCCTTTGACTGTGTCGACCACAGCAAACTATGGCAAGTTCTTAAAGAAATGGGAGTGCCTGATCACCTCATCTGTCTCCTGAGAAATCTTTATGTGGGACAAGAAGCTACAGTTAGAACGGGATATGGAACAACTGATTGGTTCAAAATTGGGAAAGGAGTACGGCAAGGCTGTATATTGTCTCCCTGCTTATTTAACTTATATGCAGAATTCATCATGCGAAAGGCTGGGCTGGATGAATCCCAAGACGGAATTAAGATCACCAGAAGAAATATCAACAACCTCAGATATGCAGATGACACAACCTTGATGGCAGAAAGTGAGGAGGAATTAAAGAACCTTTTAATGAGGGTGAAAGAGGAGAGCGCAAAATATGGTCTGAAGCTCAACATCAAAAAAACGAAGATCATGGCCACTGGGCCCATCACCTCCTGGCAAATAGAAGGGGAAGAAATGGAGGCAGTGAGAGATTTTACTTTCTTGGGCTCCATGATCACTGCAGATGGTGACAGCCTGCTCCTTGGGAGAAAGGCGATGGCAAACCTAGACAGCATCTTAAAAAGCAGAGACATCACCTTACCAACAAAGGTCCATATAGTTAAAGCCATGGTTTTCCCAGTAGTGATGTATGGAAGTGAGAGCTGGACCATCAAGAAGGCTGATCGCCGAAGAATTGATGCTTTTGAATTATGGTGCTGGAGGAGACTCTTGAGAGTCCCATGGACTGCAAGAAGATCAAACCTATCCATTCTTAAGGAAATCAGCCCTGAGTGCTCACTGGAAGGACAGATCCTGAAGCTGAGGCTCCAATACTTTGGCCATCTCATGAGAAGAGAAGACTCCCTGGAAAAGACCCTGATGCTGGGAAAGATTGAGGGCACAAGAAGAAGGGGACGACAGAAGACAAGATGGTTGGATAGTGTTCTTGAAGCTACAAACATGAGTCTGACCAAACTGCGGGAGGCAGTGGAAGACAGGAGTGCCTGGCGTGCAATGGTCCATGGGGTCACGAAGAGTCGGACACGACTAAACGACTAAACAACAACAACAGTCTTGAATAGCAGGTCGAGTAGCATGTCTGCTGAGCAGATTTATGCTGACAGCTATAACCTGTCTACTGCGCCTTGCAATAAAACTGAGCCTTCCTAACACACTAATGAACAATGTATTATCAGAGAACGTATCACCAGTATCATCATGTTTGAAACCTGTGACCATGGGTGTGTCTACAGCATTGGCATCACTCAAGTTTAATTCATCAATCACATCTCTGATTTTGTGTGTCTGATGTACCAAAATATCACCTTGCTCATTTCTTTCTATTTCTAGAGAGAGATAATTGGTTACATCTCCAAGATTTTTCATATCAAAATGTTTCTGCAGTTTGGCAAGTGTGTTTTTGTACTCTGCTTCATTTTTCCATAAAAACAGAATATCATCAACCAAGCAAATGCAGTAAAGTTTGTGTTGGTTATTTTCTTTCACAAACACACAAGAGTCAGCTTTCCCTTGTTTAAAATCTAATGAGAACAGTACCTCTGTTAGTTTAGTGTGCCAGTATCGAGAGTCTGTTTCAAACAATACAGGGATTTTTTGAGTTTACAAACCATTCCCTCTTTAACCTGTACACCATCAGGTGGTAACATGTAAACTGCACCCCCCTTCCTCCACCCCTGTCCCCAGCCAAGGTCAGCAAATTGATTTATCCTTGTCTGAAGAGCAAAGACTCTTCTTTGGCAATGTTTGGACAATGTTTAAAACAAATACCTTTCAACAGTCCGGGTTAAGTATTAATGAAGCACTGTGCTCACATTGCAGTTTGCATAAATAGCAGATCATAAAGAATCAGAGGCTTTCTAACAGAAAGGAAGGTTCTGCACAACTGCTGTAAGTATCTGTCCTCTTTGGGTGTCCTCAAAACTGTCACTGTTTTGCGGGGGAAGTTCAAGCGCATACCAGAACCTTTTCAGGCTTGTGCAGTTAAAGTGGATAAAAGTGTTTTGTTGCCTACCGCAACAAATCCATTGCTTTGGAAAGCAATGGGTAAAAATGCACTTAAAAGTGTGGGGGTGAACAAATGATAAATTGGAAGAGGTGTATAAACAGTATAAGCAAATCAGGATGAGTGAAGGATAAAAGCTTATTGACATGCAGACCAGACATAGGGCAGTATCCAGCCAGTGTCCCATCAGTGCCTGGATCAACGTTTACACAGTGGAACTGTTGCTCAAGTTTAAATCTTTGCACTGACTGAACACATTATTTAGATACTGTCCGTAGTCAATCTACCATGCAAGCAAATCAGGATGAATACAGAATAAGCAAACTCATCTGGATAAACCGGGGGATACAGCAGTTAAATACTGCTTCGCAATGTATTTGAAAATACTGTGCCATATTTTCAAGTGAGTATCTTTAAATCTGCCTATTCTCCTGAAAAAAACTGTCTTTAAGTGACTTCTTGTTGTCCATTATCAGGGCCAATAAGAGTGATACTTAGGATTTTTATTTCTTGCACTACTCAGAATCATACATAAACTTACTTTAATGTCCTCGTCACTTAGGATGTTGGGTAATTGTGAAAGTTTCCCCAGATTTCCCTTCAAATTTTTGTGCTGATTGTTTATGTTTGTGCACATAAACCGGAGAAATGAAAGCATATTTTTTGTTTCCATGTTTAAAAATGATTTCTTTGTACTCATGCCTGAAAAGGGGAGTGAACATCATCTGGTGCAGAAAAGCATACACATTTCCAAGATTGGCATGTATTTTAGAGTTTTTTAATGATTTAGAAGAAAGTAAACATGAGTATATTGAAAAGAGAATGTGATTGCATGGAAAGAGTATGGGGGAAGGGCCAGAGCTCAGGGCAGAACAAACCATAGCATCTTCAGGCAGCGCTAGGAATGCCCACTGCCTGAAACTCTGGAGAGCCGCTATCAATCAGTGCAGACAATACTGAACTAGACTGAACAATGGCCTGGCTCTGTTTAGGTAACTTCCTATGCTACTGTAAAGCATGGGAGTTAAATAATGCCGTTGGAAATGTACCAGCCCTCTCTGGCCAATGCCAGCTCTAAAACACTAAATGCAATTTAATGTTTATCACTGATAAGAAGTGACAGCCAGCAGTTTGGCACAGTGCTTACTCAGAAGAAGATCCAATGTAGAAATGACCTCCACCTTGCTGTTTTTAATTCACCTCACAAACTTGTGTTTAGCTTATAGCTACCCAGTGTAGTTTGAACTTCTTTTTCTAGCATTTGAAACCTAGACTCTAGATAGATGATGATGCTAGATAGATAGATAGATGATAGATGATAGATAGATGATTGATTGATTGATTGATTGATAGATGATAGATAGATAGATGCATCTTCAGTTAAAAGATATAGAACCCACCCTATTTTTCTGATTATAAGTTGATTTTAATATTGTCTTAATATATAATAAATTTGTAAGACTGTGATCATGCTGCAGTTTAGGTAGCTGCTAATTGGCGGCTTTGACAATTCCAACGTGATGGCAGAATGGCAGACAGGCAAGTGAGCAAGAAGCGGGCAGCCCAGGCGAGCTGTTTAAAGGTGCGTGGAAGGCATGTCAGATAGCGATTTGGCAAAACCACTCACCCTCTGTTAAACATCATGGCGTTTAAAGGAGGGTGGGAGCTCTCTGAAGTGTCTGCCAGGCTCCTTTTAATAGAGGTGAGGCTGGGGATAGTTGCTTGAGGTGAACTGTGAGGGAGGGTGGTTGGGGGAACTATAAGGGATAGGTGATGGGTGAAGTGTAAAGGAAGGGAATTGGTCAGGCGTAAAGGAAAGACTAGATATGGGGTGAGGCAGATTGTTAAAGAGACTAAGCATTCCCTTATATTTTGTAACCCAACCTGTGAATTTATGGTGAAGGGACAGTGAAAAAATGGGAATAATTATCATTTAGGTCAAATTGCCATCCCATTTTTAAATTGCTGCTTTTTTTTCAAAATAGATGCAAATCATTACACATTCATTTTTAAGGCTACCTTGCACCTGCAATCTACATTGCTTCAATTCTAAAATAAAAGGTGAACATGTGCAAACTTTCACATTAAAATAATAAATGTATGAATTTTATGTTTAAATTGTGAATATTTAAACATAAATATTTAAAAATCCAAAGTGCTTTTAAAAAAAAGTTATATTGAATAAACTTTAAAAACAATAAATACATATAGTATTTTAAACTCTTAAAGTCATCAGGTCTGCAGTCCTGGTGACTGACTGACTGATATTTTCACAGCTAATTGGCTCACAAGAGCTTGCTTTTGGCTAACCTGCAATAATTGCATGCATGTCGCTTTAAATTACCCAAATCCTACGTGCAAAATGGCACAGTGGCACCAGGCATGTATCCCCAGACAATGCTATATTTGCACACCTGAGACTTTTCAAAGTCCAGGATGACTGTCATAATCATTTCCTGCAACAAATATTTGTTATTGTACTTGGGGATCAAAGTTTGAGTTTGATTGGGCTGTTTTTGGTTTCTTTATTTTATTTGGGTATGGGGGTTTTGGTTTTGTTTGAATTTCTAGATATTCTGATTAGTTTTTTTAGCTTAAGCTTCTTGCAAGGGAAATGTATTTCAATCCCTTCAAGTAACCAAGAATGAATTGCTTTGTGCGTACTCCAACAGGGGTAGTTTGCTAGTAGCGAAACTTTAAAGCAGCCCTCCACAACCTACTGCCCTCTAGATTTTTTTTGTACTACATCTCCCATCATTCCTAATCATTGGCCATGATGACTGGGGCTGCTGGAGTTGAAGTCCGAAAGACTTGGAGGACACCAGGCTGGTCGAAAAATCCATTGCTCCGAGTAGTGACATAGATACAAAAGTCATTGAGTGCACTTGTATCACTAGAGTTCTCATTTACTTTATTTATACACTCCATTGATGTGTCGGCTTTTTAACAAAGCACTCAAATGGTTTACAACCTAAGAGGATCAGTCACATTAATAGAGGATACGTTTATTAACAACCACAAGCCATGGTGGCTATGTTCTGCCTCCACTGTCAGGGATAACCTGTTTGTGAATAGCAGTTGCTGGAAATCACAAGTAGGGAGAGTGTTGTTGCAGTCAAGTCCTACTTTCCATAAGCACCTGGTTTCCCACCATGAGAACAGGATGCTGGGCAAGATGGGGCTTTGGTTTGATTCAGCAGAGATCTTCTTATGTTCTCACTGGCCAATCGTGGACATTGTCACATCGTCCACATTTATGCCATGCCGTAGGCAGCTAGACCTGCAAAGCGGGGGTTGGCTCCATACCATGTGCACACTAACATACCCTCCAACATTTCTCTGAAGAAATAGGGATGTCCTATTCCATCATCAAGGGATGTGGGTGGTGCTGTGGGTTAAACCACAGAGCCTAGGACTTGCCGATCAGAAGGTCGGCGGTTCGAATCCCTGCGACGGGTAGAGCTCCCATTGCTCGGTCCCCGCTCCTGCCAACCTAGCAGTTCAAAAGCATGTCAAAGTGCAAGTAGATAAATAGGTACCGCTCCAGCGGGAAGGTAAACGGTGTTTCCGTGCACTGCTCTGGTCTGCTGGCCACATGACCCGGAAGCTGTACGCCAGCTCCCTCGGCCAATAAAGTGAGATGAGCACCGCAACCCCAGAGTCATCTGCGACTGGACCTAATGGTCAGGGGTCCCTTAACCATTACCTTTATTCCATCATCATCATCATCATCATCATCATCATCATTTATACCCCACCCATCTGACTGGGTTACCCCAGTCACTCCAACATATATAAAAACATAATAAAACATTAAACATTTAAAAAAACCACTTCCCTATACAGGGCTGCCTTCAGATGTCTTCTAAAGGTTGTATAGTTACTTATCTCTTTGGCTTGGGGGTCACATAACTCCATGCCCACCAACATTTCTCCATGAAAGTAGGGATGTCCTAAGGAAAAGCGGGACATTCCAGGATCAAATCAGAAACCGGGAGGTGTTCTGTAAATCTGGGACTGTCCTTGGAAAATGGGGACACTTGGAGGGTCTGCACTAAAGCATAACCAACATGTGCAAATCTATATTGCAGATAGATGTGTGCATATTATGGCGTTGAGGTATGCATTGTGTTTGGAGTGGAGCCAGTAAAGTACATTCTTGACTGAAGTCTGACAACGCATTGTGAAATGCTTCTTCCATCTTCCTCTCATGTTGACCTTCAGGAGACGAGCTGACTCTGAATGGGAGCAAGAACTGTTTTGAGTTGTTGTTGCTGCTGTTGCTACTAACACATTTTGTGGCAAGTAAAAATCTCTCTCTCTCAATTCGCAGAAGAACTGACCGGAAGAATGCACTCTGCCATCTGTCTCTGTTTGATATTGGCCAGCCTCTCCAATGGGCATCATCAGGGTCCTGATGAACAGAACAGCACACAGCTAACTGCTATATATCCAAATGTTGGCCGTTTTGCAATTAAATTTATTAGTCTGGCTTCTTCAGCCTCACCTGATGCAAATATTTTCTTCTCGCCCGTCAGTATTGCATCCGCCTTTTCTGTTCTTTCACTGGGGGCAAAATCTGCCACACGCACTCAGATCCTAGAAGGCCTTTGCTTTAACCTGACAGAAATTCCAGAGAAGGAGATCCACCGGGCACTCCATAATGACTTTTCCGTGCTCACTCGCTCAGATTCTGGGTACCAACTCGAGCTAGGAGATGCTCTTTTTTTAAGGGAGGGCCTGGAGGCATTACCAAACTTTCTGGATGACGTCAAGGCCTTTTACGCCGCAGAGGTGTTGCCCACGAAATTCCAGGAGCCAAAAGAAGCCGAGAAACAAATCAACGATTATATAGAGAAGAAAACCCATGGGAAAATTTCGGAGGTCGTCAAGGGTCTTGATCCAGATACCTCACTGGCTGTAGTGAACTACATATTCTTTAAAGGTACACTTTGGGGTGGGGGATAAATTCAACTCCGTTCAGATTTTAAGACAAACCTTCTAATTTGAATTTTCTGAAACCATGTGAAAGCTAAGACGCAGCAGTTCTTTGAAATTTGCACTTTGCTCAGAAGGGGCTCATGGGCTCAGAGTAAATCCCATCTCTAGGCAATCCAGTCAGATGGGCGAGGTAGAAATAATAAAATGACTATTATTTATTATTATTATTATCAGAGAGAATCCTTTGCCTGCGACTTGAGGCATGTATCTGTGGACAAAGGCATGGAGTGAGCCAATGATCCCCTTCCTTTAATCCCCCCAAATATTTAGTCCACAAGCATCCCCTCATTTGCTGGGGAAAAATCTTTGAGGGGCTTCTGTTTGTGTTCCCTTGGATGTGTGTAGTTCCCTCCATATGACCAGGAACACTGATAACGTCACACAAAGTGTCCTACTCTTGTTCAAGTGCGTTCAGTAGAAGCTGCCTACAAAACCTCCCTGCTCAACTGAAGGGGGGTGCAATTCATGTGAGGACCTAGAGGGTACGGTTTGCATACATATCCCCAGCCTCTGACATCATTCACACTTTGAGTGATCGAGAGTCCAGGCAAACTTGAGTCTCACAGTGAAGCTGCCACCACATGTTATCTTCACCAGTAATAATAAAAAAATAATTTTATTATTTATTTGCCACCCATCTGACTGGATTGCCCCAGCCACTCTGGGTGCCTGCCAACAAAATATTAAAACACGGAAAACCTCAAATTAAAAAAAACTCACCTATACAGGGCTGCCTTCAGATGTCTTCTAAAAGTCAGATAGATGTTTATTTCCTTGACATTGGATGGGAGGGTGTTCCACAGGGCGGGCACCCAGCTGTAACATGAACACATTCAACCTACATTTCAGCTATTCATTCTTTCACCCCTAGAGTCTCTTACTGTAATGTCTCCACCATTATCCTAATTGCAGCACAGAAGGCATTTTTGTTGCATGACCCACAGTGGCCAGGGTGGTAATGGTTAACTCTTCCCTTCCTAGCTACAACTCCCCAACCCCTGGCTGAAAAGAGCCCCCTATGCCTTATTTGAGCTTGATGGAAATTGAAGCCAACCATATACTTTTTTCAGGCACCATTGTTGTACAGCAGTTTGGGGAGGGGGAGGTCCACAGCAGATGGGGAAAGTTAACCTTTTCTTCCCCAGCCGTGGCCTTCTTAAAAATGCTCCCATATTTAGGGTTTGGGGTGGGGATTCCTAAAGGATCCAGCAAGAGGTTTAACTTTTTATCCAGTGTAATTGAAGCACCGGGAGGAGGTGGTGAGGTGGTGGAGAGGGATGCCCCAAGTGATGTCTGTGGGCTTGGATCCTACATTTGACCCCCTCGGCTAAACAATTAATTTCCTTTACTTTCTTATTGTGTAAAATGCACTGCTCTGGTGCAGCTTTGTTGCTGTCGTATTTGTTGGGGCATGTGCTAAGTGCCCACCCCAATGTCAGCAGGGTGTGCAAAAGACCAGAGAAACAGTAAGCACTTCTAAGAAGAATCAGTTGCTTTACTGACAATAATGCAGTTCCGGATACATACAGCAGATACTTTCCTCACAGCATACAGACCACACTCTGGCTGAGAGCAAACTTGCCTCCAAACACAGCAGCCTTTATATTGTAGTTTCTGCTGAGTCGTTCTCACATGGTTGCTGACTCATTCTCACGTGACGAACTAGCTGCAGGTGCAGGAAAACACACCCCAGTTAAACAGCACACCAAAAGCAATCATATCTTGCCCTCCCCCCCCCCCCCGCATGCATAAACATATATCAACCGTATTCAACCCTACATAGCAGTTCAGGAAGCTGAGCTGCAGTCTAGACTGCTGCAGCACTGCGATGGGAAAACAAACGGTGCCTGTCTATGAACCTGCTGACATGTAGCAACAATCTCTGCCAGAAAAAACACACTAATATTGCAAATAAGATCAAATGTTGTGATTTGAATGAACTGTGTAATCTCTCCGTAATGTGGTGGTGGTCTCTACTTTTCTCTTAAGGTGCCTGGGAAAAACCTTTTGATCCAGCTCAGACAGAAGAAAGGGACTTCTTTGTGAACGAACACACAACTGTCAAAGTCCCGATGATGCACAGGCTGGGCTGGTTCTGGTATTACTATGATGCTGAATTGCATTGCCAAGTGCTACGAATGGACTACAAGGGGAGTGCCACCACATTCTTTATTCTGCCAGATTCCGGAAAACTCAAGCAGGTAGAGGAGGCTTTCTCATTAGATACTTGGACCAAATGGGCAGTAAACCTCCACCGGTAAGTTTTGTGTTGCTTCTTTAATGCTTCCATTAGATATATTTGTAACCAATCAGCAACTTAGGGCAAAGCTACACTGGTCGGTTATAACGTTAAAATGCATTATAAAAATGTGACACCAGAGGGTGCTGTAGAGCAGCTATCCGTCGGCAATGGGAAATTGTATTAAGAGCTATATTGTGGGGGATTTTTTACAGCGTTTTTAAAGATCAGTGTAGATCCAGCCTTACTGTCTTCGATTACCATACCACTTACAAGGTAAAGGACTAGATGTGGACCATATAATATAGGAAAGCCTTTCTGAATGTTAGGACTACTCTTACTTTGCCATGGCAAACTTATCTAGTCGTAAGACTACTCCTAGCCGTAGCTGTAGGATAACCAGCCTCATATAACCAAAATGCTTGTGTCTAATTAAAACATGAAGGTGTTAATGCCACAGAGTAAGCTGCCCTGAGACAAATGACTGGATGCTTCCCCCATGTCACATACAGAAGCTGACTTGACTGGCCATTCGAATCATACTTTAACATTGGTAGTAGCCAGAATCGTCTGCTGCACCTGAGTGCACAGTTCTGCCCATACACAGCTCTGTGGGTTGCGGGTAGCACTGTGGTCTAAACCACTGAGCCTCTTGGGCTTGCCAATCAGAAGGTCGGCAGTTTGAATCCCTGCAACAGGGTGAGCTCCCATTGCTCTATCCCAGCTCCTGCCAACCTAGCAGTTCTAAAGCATACCAGTGCAAGTAGATAAATAGGCAGCACTGCGACGGAAAGGTAAATGGTGTTTCTGTACGCTCTGGTTTCCGTCACGGTGTTCCGTTGCACCAGAAGCGGTTTAGTCATGCTGGCCACATGACCCGGAAATCTGTCTGTGCACAAACGCCGGCTCCCTCAACCTGAAGCAAGATGAGCACCACACCCCATAGTCACCTAAACCGTCCAGGGGTCCTTTACCTTTACCTACAGTTCTGTCCATCAACATCTTGCTGTCACTCCCTAATTTCTGCCACCTGAGACAGCTGCCTCACTCTGCCTAATGCTATGGTTGGCCTTGTTCTGAGATAACGTACATGGAGCTCCTTAAACCTGAAATGTGCTCTGTAAATGCAAAGTATAATGGATGGAATATTCTTTCATGGTGCAACAAAGGGAAATATTGCAGCTCCATTCACAGGCTGTGGAACTGGGTGCCATTTTGCTGAGTACCTTTATACTGAATGGGGTGCCATGCCACAACATTTTGCACCGGCTGAAGCCTTTGAAAAGTTCTCAAGGGCAGCCCTACATAAAGTTTGTTGCTGTAACACAGCATTCAGCAACCCCAGCCAGCAGGCGTGCGCTAACTAGGGCTTATAGGAACCGTAATCCAAAATACATGGTATGTACCAGGATGGTGATGGTTGCCATAGTTGGACAAGGCCCCAAGCACATTGAGTCCCAATGAGAATATGTTTCTATCATATCCACTCGGGAGCCGTGAGTTGCCCTTTTAGATGTCAGCCATTTGAGCAAATAATTGAAGTAATTTCTTGTATCTTTCTGTTCCTGAAGTGCTACAGCATCTGTGTTCCTTCCAAAGTTTAATATTTCTGCCAGCTATGAACTAAAGGAGACCCTCAGCAAAATGGGCATTACTGATGTCTTCAGTGATCAAGCTGATCTGACAGGGATCACTGGGCAGCCTTTGAAGGTGAAAAAAGTAAGTTGAAAAGAAAAATTCCCATTAGTCACATGACTTCATTTTTTAATTTTATTTTTGTGTGTGCAAAGGATCCTGTTTTATTTGGGCAAATTGAATTAATTGTGCTCCATCTCTTTAAATTATCCTTATTCTTATTAATTAAATTTGTATACCGCTGTTCAAACATAAAAATGCAAAATGAGAACACAAAATACATAATAAAATGAAAACAAAGCAATAAATCCCCTCTGACAAACACATTTAAAAGGGTTATACAATTTTAATCACCCAAAGGCCTAGTTTAAGAGGAATATTTTCACCTGGCACCTAAAGATATATAAGGAAGGCACCAGGCAAGCCTTGCTAGTAGGTGCTGGTAGGGATGGTAAGCAAAGACTCCCTCTTACAAATCTTAAGGACCATATTGCCTAATAATACGAGTTGCGACACACCACAGAATTAAGGAGATGAGGACCAGAGAAAGTGGACATATCAAAGAGGAAGGAGCTATACAACCTGCTCGTATGAATGGGAAATGAAATTGAGCACAACTACGATAAATAAAACAAAAGTTACATTTAGCAGGATTAAAATTTAGCCATTTCTGTGTTTGATACTACAGTCATACCTTGGGTTGAAGTAGCTTTGGGATAAGTATTTTCGGGTTGCGCGCTGCAGCGACCCGGAAGTAACAGAGCGAGTTACTTCCGGGTTTCGCCGCTCGCGAATGCGCAGATGGTCAAAATGACGTCACGCGCATGCGCAGAAGTGGCAAATCGTGACCCGCGCACATGCAGATGCACGGACACTGGTTGCGTTCGCTTCTGGATGCGAATGGGGCTCCGGAACGGATCCCGTTCACATCCAGAGGTAACACTGTACTGGGGTCTTGGCAGACTAAGTAATGAAGCCAGGCCTTGTCCACCCTGTTCTTTTTTTATTTGAAGACATGTATTTGAAATAGGACTGTGCCATATGCTGGCTGACTATGATATTCTCTCCAGCGTTAGCCTCCTCAGTGCCAACAAAGCTCACGTTTCTGAACATTAGGGTTTGCCCAAGAGTTCTGATACCCTTTTGGGTCCTTGGCTGCTGAGGGTCTAATTTGCCCTCATAGGCATTTATTGTGATTGGTTGCACCAACCCATGTGTTTTTGTGATGTCACCTCAGCAAAGTTACTCATTGACAGAAGGGCAAATCACATAGATGGCCAGAGGTAAGCGGCAGTGAAGACAAAGGCCTTTCAAAAAAAGCATTTCCTTCACAAATGAAATCCTTTTCTCCTCTCCAAACTCTGATGTCTTTCTTTGTTCTTCCTCAGGCTACCCATAAGGCTGTGCTCACCATGGATGAGAAAGGGTCAGAGGCAGCAGCAGCCACTGTTGTAGAAGCCATACCTATGTCTATGCCTCCAACCTTAGAATTCAACATGCCCTTTTTTGTGCTGATGTATGAAAAACAGACCAACTACACATTATTTGTTGGCAAAATAGTAAATCCCCTTCAGCCCTAAGTGTCAGTGAATTCTGAATGAAGCTTTGGAATAAAGCATCTTGGCAACCCAAAGTTAATCTGGAGTCCTTCTCTTTTTCAAACCAGAGGCAGTGCAGAATGATGTGGGAATGAAAAGGAGTCTCCAAATACTTGTTTTCTGACTATTTTCCATGCTCCCTTCAGAGCATAAGCAGTAGGTGTCCTGGTATTGTTTTTTGCAACAAACCAGAGGTCAAATCAAACATTACAGCCCCCACAGGAGAACCATGAAGAAGACTGTAGTGTTTCCTGTGATTTTTCAGCTGATCAGATACAATCTACACTTCCTACATGGATTGCCATACGTCCAGATTTTCCTGGACATTTCAGCGATTTCAGCCCAGATACTGTTTCCGATGGCAGAATCCCAGCTCTGTCTGGGAAATTCCGGGTGTATGGCAGTCCTACAGGTGGTTATTGTTGTTGTTGTTATTGTTTATATTTGTAGCCCATCCTTCCTCCCAGAGGAGCACAGGACAACAAACACACAAACAGTAAAGCATATGAAAGCAATTGCAGTAAAGAAGTAGGCTATGAAATATGTCTAGTTGAAAGGCTTGTTGGAAGAAGGTCTTCAGTAGGTGCCAGAAAAAAGATGGAGTTGTCATTTGTCTAATGTTTAAGGGGAGAGAACTCGCAAGAGTAGGTGCAGAATGAACCTCCAAATTAAGATAGGATCTGCAGGAGGCCCTCACCTGCAGTAACTGATTGGGTACATAATGGGTGGGACTATTTTTTTCAGGTTACAACTCCTATCATCCCCAATTGTTGGCCATTACGGTTGAGGCTCATGGGAGTTGGCTGGTGTGCAACCACATCTCAAGGGACTCAGATTCCCGCAACCTGACATGGATCATCTTCATGACACTAATTCACAGAAGTAGTTTTCAGAGGTGCTCAGATTTGGGGCGGGGAGAGGGAATAATATTTGAAGGCTTAATTTTTTGAGAGGAGCCCTGCTGGGTTAGAGTCAGTTCTCACAGTGGCCAAATGATGAGACACACACAGAAATGCAGCTGGAACATGAGACCCAGCAAGTGGCATTCTAGAAGCCTTGGATAGCCTCATCTGCACGAATAATAGCACCATAAGCACAAATCATCATGACTGCAGAATAAAAAGGAGATAAAGAGAGGCCCCAAGGATCTGTAACAACGAATTATCAACAGTCACCCAAACTGTAATCTTTATTGGTTTTTGAGTGCTTGCTTCTCTCCTTTTTTATGTGTAGTATAAATGTCCCCTAGAAGGTTTCTGGTCTGAACCATTTAAATGCCCCCTTTTATTTCTCTGGCAGCTGTTTCTTCTCAGCCCCATTGCTGATCTTCTTGGCCATCCCTGTCTTTGGCCTCATTTATCTTCACTACTGTTCAGCGGTTGCTCGTGTTTAATTGTTCCCCATGGCATCATCGCATCAGATTTTGATGACAAAATCACATACTGTGGCGATCACACAGGGTCCCTGGACGTTTCACCGTCTATTGATCCACTTTATTTCTCGCTGCCACCACCCTGGTATAGTACACTACCTGGTAAAATACTGAGTCTGTTTATTTATTTCAGTTTAACAAGTGTGTGGTTTCATAAACGGTCTCAGTCAACTACAATCATGGGCTGCCTATCCAGACCTATAACTTCTGCTACCTGCTCTCACTCACTAAACCACCTCTCAGATATTTACTTGTCTTCCTAACCCCTAACTGTTCCTGACTCAGCTTATTTTGCTACACTAACTCAACCTACCCACAGACTCTATCCCAATTCACTCCCACTCCAACCAACCACCCAACTCCCAAAGAACTCCCTCCTTCGCCCCTCCCAGAGCTGGTTTTATAGTCCCACTGACTCCACCCCCCTGGGTTCTGATTGGTAACTTGTTTAACTATTTCACCTCCAGCACTCTCATATGCTAACGTCATATGGGGGTTGGACTCGATGGCCCTTGTGGTCTCTTCCAACTCTATGATTCTATGATTCACACATACATAGTTCTCTCTTCAGTCAATCAGATTCAATGGTTGTCGGAGGGCACAAAGGAGAGCATAGGAAGGGCCCTGCTAGATCAGACCTAAAACCCATCTCAATCAGATGCCCATGGGAAGTCCACAAGCAGGACTTTCTGCAACAGTGCCCTGCCCAAGTGTGGTTCCCAGCCACTGGCATTCAGATGCCTCCAGTGGTGGATGTTCTCCATGATTTTGATTATCATTATTTTTTTTTAAAAGTCATCTCCCGCTTGGACTACTGCAATGCGCTCTACGTGGGGCTACCTTTGAAGGTGACCCGGAAACTACAACTAATCCAGAATGCAGCAGCCAGACTGGTGACTGGGAACAGCCGCCGAGACCATATAACACCGGTCTTGAAAGACCTACATTGGCTCCCAGTACGTTTCCGAGCACAATTCAAAGTGTTGGTGCTGACCTTTAAAGCCCTAAATGGCCTCGGTCCAGTATACCTGAAGGAGCGTCTCCACCTTCATCGTTCTACCCGGACACTGAGGTCCAGCACCGAGGGCCTTCTGGCGGTTCCCTCACTGCGAGAAGCCAAGTTACAGGGAACCAGGCAGAGGGCCTTCTCGGTAGTGGCGCCCTCCCTGTGGAACGCCCTCCCACCAGATGTCAAAGAGAACAACAACTACCAGACTTTTAGAAGACATCTGAAGGCAGCCCTGTTTAGGGAAGTTTTTAATGTTTGATGTATCATAGTACCTTAATATTCTTTTGGAAGCCGCCCAGAGTGGCTGGGGAAACCCAGCCAGATGGGCGGGGTATAAATAATAAATTATTATTATTATTATTATTATTATTATTATTATTATTATCTAAATTGGAACAAAGGAGTCCAGAAACAGTAACAAGAACATGAAAGCAACCGGGAGAGTAAAAGGGGGGGGCTTGAGCAGTATGCACAATGAATATTAGCATACTTGTTTAAAAGATGATGATGATGATGATGTTTTTAGATTCATGAAAAACAAACAGGAAAGTAGATGATTGCACTGGTGAAAAAAAAAGTGACAGAAGTCACCCACGCCTAAGTCCTGCTGTATCCAAAAGAAGTCAAGTCTGCCTCACCTTCATTAGGTTTACTTTTGACTCAGATAATATACTTCTTAAGCAATTTTGTACCATAGTGCCAAGCCAGGAGCACAGCATCCTGTAAGCACATTGCCAAATCCGTCACTGGTGTGGAATAAATCATACTCACATGGAGCCAGCTCTTAAAACTATACTCCAGTTTCCAGGGACAGGATTGCTTCAATGGTAGGTGCAGGTTGGACAGATAAATCATAGCAGTATTCGTCTCCCAAGCTTGGCTTCCTACCAATGACACCTACAGAGACTACACATATGCTACCTTGACTGTCAGTTCCTTTGCATGCTGGCATCCATCTGTTTGAGAAGGATTACGCAAGAATAGCTACACTATACTTGCATCTGCAATGTTTGAAAAACCCCTTCGTTCCTTCTCATGTTCACATGGCTTCATTGGCAGCTGAGCTCCTGGGCTAGTCAGTTTGATCGATTCGATTGATTTAGATGCCCCCTTTCCACAGTGAGCAGTGCCTAAAGTGGTTGTAAACCACTTCTTATCAAAATGCAAAACAGTGAGGCATGGAGTCTAGGGAGAAGAAGGAAGTTTACAAAGCATGCCTGTAAATTCAAATAAGATCAGAAATCAGAAGTTTATAGTACACAGAACAAATTCAAAACTAGAAAAGATATAAATACATAAAAGCAAAGCAGAAAAGAAAGTTATCGGACACTGTTTTTAACACTTGATTGGGAGCCGCCCAGAGTGGCTGGAGAAACTCAGCCAGATGGGCGGGGTATAAATAAATTATTATTATTATTATTATTATTATTATTATTATTATTCAGTTCCAACTGCTGGTGCAGCACTTCATAATAATAATAATAATAATAATAATTTATTATTTATACTCCGCCCATCTGGCTGGGTTTCCCCAGCCACTCTGGGCGGTTTCCAAAAGAATATTAAAATACTATGTTACATCAAACATTAAAAGCTTCCCTAAACAGGGCTGCCTTCAGATGTCTTCTAAAAGTCTGGTAGTTGTTGTTCAGGCACTTCAGCAACTTGTTTTAAATACAGTTGAGTGAGAGAAGGATCTTCTCAGCAGGCTAGAAGCTGCCTTCCTCAACCCTCCTCCGGAGGAGACCGACAGCAGCAAAAGGGAAACGTTGGGGAGGGCAATGATGACTGGAGACACAGTGGTGTGTCTTGCTCGTTTCTCGACCCAAAGCTAGGACTTGGAGGCCTCCCTGGAAACCCAATGAGGAAGCAGGATCTGCAAGAGTGTTAATGCTGTGAGCCCCTCCACCCTATGCTCGGGTTGTACATGTGTGTAAATAAAACCTAAAAGCACCACAAACTGCATTAACCTTCATTCCAAGGAAACCGAACCCAGGTCAGCACTGGAACTCCTACAGTCTCTTGCTGGCCAGAGATGGGGGTTGCACATCACCTTATGTTCTCTGGGCAGCTTGCAAACATTCTGTTTGCAGCACTGGCTGAGAGAGAGAGGAAAGAGTGGCTATGTTTGGAAGAGAGAAGGGAAAGAGTCAGGAAGCTCTTTCTCCTCCCTCCCATCCTGCTAAATTCCAGAAACAGAGCCAAAGGACCATTGATCCTCCCGATTGGCTGGCTTGCACTCCAGAAAACATTTTCTGGTTTCTCTTCAGATTGTATCAATCTTTCGCCTTTTACAGAAAACATTTTTGGAGAACTTTGAAATCCAGTGGAATCCAGTACAGGCAAAGTTTGTTTGTCTCCCTGATTTTCCTTGCTTTTAATGCTGCAATAGCGAGAGCTACCAGGGAGTATAAATGAGCAACTGACACAACACTTGTGCTTTCTCTGCCAAAAGTCACAGTGTCCATTCCAATTAGTTTGTGTGTGTGTGTTTTCAGTTTTTTCCCCTCTCGCTGCTCCTGTGTCCTCCTCAGCCCCCACCACCTGGGATGAGCAAATGTCTCTCTCGTGTTCGTTCTTTGCGTTTCCTATCTGTACCAGCCATTCTTTGCAGCCTCCCACTCTAACGCCCACACGGCAATGATTCCTTTCCCAGTACACAGCCATTTGTACAGAAGGTGGACTCTGCTCTGCAATCTCTGCTCTTGCACAGCCTATACTAGTTCATTACACTCCTCCATTTAATACCAGCATGGGCTTGTTCAGGAACAGGTCCCATGGAAGCTGAGGCAGCCTCTCACCTTTGCCTCCACCAACATTTAGACGCATAGCATGATGCTGGCAAACAGCACTAGCTCCAGTTTCAGGGGGCCACTGGTAAGGACACCCCTTAGTCCTAATCCCAGCAACTGCTGTCAGGCCCCCAACTGCAGGTTTTATCTAGATATGGGTTAGGGCTGGGCGGTATCTGGCTTTCAACATCGTGACAGATCTCCAGCTAAACATTGTGATATAAAGGTAAGAAAGGGTAAAGGACCCCTGGACAGTTAAGTCCAGTCAAAGGGGACTATGGGGTTGCAGCGCTCATCTCGCTTTCAGGCCGAGGGAGTTGGTGTTTGTCCACAGACAGCTTTCCAGGTCATGTGGCCAGCATGACTAAACCGCTTCTAGTGCAACGGAACACCATGACGGAAGCCAGAGTGCACAGAAATGCCGTTTACAGAAATTCCCATCGCAGTGGTACCCATTTATCTACTTGCACTGGTGTGCTTTCAAACTGCTAGGTTGGCAGGAGCTGGGACAGAGCAACGGGAGCTCACCCTGTTGCGGGGATTCGAACCGCCAACCATTTGATCGGCAAGTCCAAGAGGCTCAGTGGTTTAGACCGATAGATCACAATGTCTGATATAAGGAAGGAACTATGCAGAGGCAAACAGTAGGGCTCATGTCAGGATGCTGCCAGTGGCTCCTGGCTGGTTGCCCAGGAAAGAATAAAGACAAGAAAAGGTTTCTTACCATCCTTTTTCATTTCAATATTTACAGAGAGAGGCTATAGAACCCAGCCTCTTGGATAATGGGGTTGTCCTGAGTGAATCTCCACCCCCGTCTCTCCCACTTCCTCATTCGGGTGCTGCTATGTGCCCTCTGCCTTTGAGCTCCTTGTTCTCCTACTTTTAAGGCTCGCCGGGTTCTGGGAGCTGGAGGGTATGGGATGCTTTCTAATGACACCATGTCAGCCAGCTGCCTCTCTGCTTCTGCCCCCTCCTCCTCATTTCCCATTATATATTACAATGTCTGAAATAAGAATGGAGCTATGTAGAGGCATCGGCCGACCCTTTTCCCCACATCGTGATTTTTGCATAGCGCACTCACACACAGACCATGATTTGATTCACAATATATTGTCAGGTCAAAAATTATGAAACCGATATCACAGTATGGACTTCAAACCAGTTTGGGATGATATATCAATATATCACCCAGCCCTAATGTTGAGGCATCTAATCATAGCCTGCATTTTTATCAAGGCTTATAGTTTGATTAGGGTCTGTATTTTAAAATGAGCTTAAAGATTTTCAAATGTTTTATGCCAGGCAGAAGACCAGCTGCCTAAGTACTTTGGCAAGATGTTTATCCTCCTGGACAAGGGGGCCCCCTGATTTATAGCAGAAAACAATTCTCAAAGTCGTAAAAAGGGAATTACAGGCTAAGAGCAAGGTTACACTGACCCTACATAATTAAGAGTTGGTAAATAGTAAAATAAAACCATGTGCCTCCCATTAAACTTGAGCCATATCTTTCTAAGGTTAAAGGCCAAGAGCAAATGGAAAAGAAAGCAACTGGCTGGAGAAGGGGAGTGTAAACAGAAGAAGAGGCTTTTTTCCTATTTTATTTTGAGGCTGTAAACTGATTCCTTCCTTTTACTTTGAGAAGGTTTATTCTTCTAAAAAGCTATCTATGATAATGTATGAAATATACTGGCTTAAATGTAATTATGCAAAGGATCTAGAAAGAAAGAAATGTTAAATTCTTATTTCATAGAGTCATATTGCTGTAGGAGACCAGAGGGGCAAACGAGCCCAGCCCCCTGCCAGACAGGAGACGCCATCGAGCACTCCTGACATATGGTTGTCAGGCCTTTGTTTAAAGACCTCCAAAAAGGAGATCTTTCATTGATGATGCATGAGAATGTGAACCCAAGATCTCTGACATCTGTTTAAGATAAAAATTTAAAACTATTAACCATCTGTTTTGGAGGGCAATAGGGCAAGGAGGGCAAGAGGTGAGCTGGTAATTAAGGTTCCTTGTTGAGACAAATGTAAGATATATGACTACTTATTTGTCATTTATAGATAGAAGAATATATAGCTTTTTGTATCCCATAAAAGGCAATAGGAAATGGGTGTATCTTTTAGGATTGGTTATAGCAATCAGCCAATAGGAAATTCAATCAGGCTGATTGGACAGAGGCAGCCAAAGGAGGAGCAAGGGGGCTGGGCTGAGGGAA
This sequence comes from Podarcis pityusensis, assembly GCF_964106645.2. Lineage (NCBI taxonomy): Eukaryota > Metazoa > Chordata > Lepidosauria > Squamata > Lacertidae > Podarcis > Podarcis pityusensis. Next base: position 21,241,245 of record NC_138028.1, read on the forward strand.
TATAAGTGCTGGCCATAATGGAAGGAGACCAGGCCAGAGCTTGGTAACCATATACCACTGTGCCTCTCATTTATTTGTCTGACAAATAAATTATTATTTTAATTTCTCTATTGCTGCGTTGAATATTTCATTCCAGCTAAGCGTTAACCACAAGCAGGGTGCTACATTTTAGACTTATCCACTAGCTGTGTCTGGGAAACAACTGACCATTTTGACTGCCCACAATACCTCAGAGCAACATGATTTTCCCAAGATTCCAGGGCTGCATTCCAATTCCCATTTACTGTTGAGATGGGAGGAACCACAAGGATCATCTAGTCCAACCCTCTGCAACACAGGAACCTTTTTTGCCCAACGTGGGGCTCGAACCCACGACTCTGAGATTAAGTGTCTCGTGCTCTACCGACTGAGCTATCCCAGGGGTATGTAAGCCCCTCTGAGCTCAGCACAACTTGCTTCTTTGTCAACACATAAAGGGACTGGTAAATATATTAAGGCATGACTAAAATGTAAAAGAACTTATCTTTTACATTAGTGAAAATTGCAGGGGGGCGTCAAATGAATGCAATGAAAACTGCCGAAGTACTAATTTTAGCACTGCCAAAGATTACTGCATAGATATTTCCTAGAGTGAGGAAGTTGAAGAAGTCACCTTAGCTTGCTCCCAGCTAGACTGCCCTTCTTCTTTTTGGCAGCTGGGCTATGTGCTGGGGTGGAAATTTCAAACAGAAATTTCAGAGCATAATAGATGAGGCTGGTTTTACAGGATTTCCTGCACCAGGCATTTGTTCTTCCCTTAATGCAAGTCAGTTGGAGCCTCTCGGATGCTATATCTGTGTTTTAGTGAGTGAGGCCATCACCCCCACACTGCAATCCTGTAACTCAGTCGCTAAGTATTTTGCAACTCAAGGAAGATGGCTGAGTGGGCTCACAACATTTCACCATTGTTTGTTCTACTTTATCTCATTGGTAAATCATCTAGCTAGCCTTGAAGAGAGCTGCTTTACCTCAGAAGGAAGACATTTTAGGTGCATGAAGGCACATGCATATATTCATAAAATGATTTGTGGTAATTTTTTGAAGTTTTTTTTTGAGCGGGGGGTTATCAGGGTGCTTGGACCAGTTGGGCCTATGATCTGATCCAGCAATGCACTTCTTAGGTTCTTCATAGCCCTCCACTGCTGTGGCTTCTCAGCAACTGGTATTCAGTGATATATCGCCTCTGAAAATGGAGGTTCCTTAAAGCCATTGTTTTATTTACTACAATTATAAAATTATACAATTATACTTGATTATAAAAAGAAAAAAACTCAAAGCTGTTTACAAAGAGCCACGTGATTTAAGTCATCTAAGCTTTTCTTCTCATAGACTCAATTTTTTACATTTCTGCTGCACTATAATTGCTGTGTGGCTCCATCCTATGCCACTCCAACAAAGTAAGATCTGTATATACATTAATACTTGGGAGCGCAGAAGCACCATCTGTTTCCAGCCATAGAAAGGGATGTAATCAAACTGGTTCCACCACTTCTTCCTTCCGATCGAAAAGGACTGCCATGACATCTAGTGGCGCCAGCTGGATCTGAACAAAAGCCGACTGCGTTTCTCTTCCAATAACTGAAAGGATGCTAAGGAGCTAAGTCTTAACATTAGATGATGATGATGATGATTGATTTATACGCTTCCCATCTGGCTGGGTTTCCCCAGCCACTCTGGGTGGCTTCCAACAAAATATTTAAAATATGATAAAACATCAAACATTAAAAACTTCCCTAAACAGGGCTGTCTTCAGATGTCTTCTAAAAGTCAGATAGTTGTTTATTTCCTTGACATCGGATGGGAGGGTGTTCCACAGGGTGGGCGCCACTACTGAGAAGGTTCTCTCTAACTTCGCTTCTCACAGTGAGGGAACCGCCAGAAGGCCCTCAGCACTGGACCTCGATGTCTGGGCTGAACGATGGGGGTGGAGACGCTCCTTCAGATATACTGGGCTGAAGCCATTTAGGGCTTTAAAAGTCAGCACCAACACTTTGAATTGTGCTCGGAAACGTACTGGGAGCCAATGTAGGTCTTTCAGGACCGGTGTTACTTGGCAGCCACTCCCAGTCACCAGTCTACCTGCCACATTCTGGATTAGTTGTAGTTTCCAGGTCACTTTCAAAGGTAGCCCCACATAGAGTACATTGCAGTAGTCCAAGCAGGAGATAACTAGAGCATGCACCACTCTGGCGAGACAGTCCACAGGCAGACTATAATGAGGCGAAGTCCATTATAGGGTTGTTTTGTGGCAAACTCCTGAGGATTATGATTTCTGCATTTTGTACTTGGTGGGGTCATCTTCTTCCTGGTCACAACTTAAATCATCATTCTGTGCCTGAACCATCCTGAATATTCAGTGGCATCCTTAGCATGTGCTATGATGTGTGAGGTTCTCACCTGTAGTGAAGGAATGGCAAAAGTCCATCCCACCATACAGATTACAAGAACCTCTAAATGGCATCTTTATTTTTTGCAACTGCAAATTTTATTTGTTTGTTTGTTTTGCCATCACTGAGTAGGGTTTTCTATTGTCTTTCCCAAATATTTTAAAGAGCTTGTGAACTACGTATTGACTGATGGAACCACCCCACATTTTTATGCTCCCATCAGATACTAATCTGGGACATAATCCAGTCAGGCACATTTGCCCTCTGCTGCAACTTTTGCAATGTGCAATAAAAATTCTTTTTTCGAGTTCACCACACGTTGAAGGAACAGAACACAATTATCGGATGACAAATGTTCTGTCAGGGGCCATTGCACCATTTTCTGGAATTTGTTTAATAAGGAGGTCTTTACTTTTGGATAGAATATCATGAAGGCAAATTGGCCAGAAATACTAGCAGTCCTAGCAAGAGTGCATGAAATTATTCCCAAAGACTATGACAAGATTTCTCCTACTTTGGCCTAATGCAAAAAGTCTTGTGCAGCATTTCTTGTTGCTCTAAACAAATTACATCTTTGTTAGTAATTTCCACACATTCTCTCTCATTCTGTTTTCACCTGTTCATTGTTCATTTTGCAAGATTTGCAGGTTCTGGGAAATGGTGCAATAATGTTTGATGGATGGCTGCCATCCAAGAATTATGTGGTCTTCGTCCAAATGCTTCTGAAGATGCTTCTATCCCTAGCAGATTATATAAGGCTTTCAAAAAATTGTTTTGTCCAGCTCATTTTAGTAAAGTTCAATATTGCACAGCAGTGGCCTGTGTATTTGAATGCATGCTTTTAAAAGAAACTGCAGGGTACAATTGAACTCAGTGCAATTTTAGTAACCGTGGAACTTCAGTTTCCCTAGAAACTGAGTAAGCCTAGAAACGAGGCATAAATCAAGCCATTTAAAATGGCATATCCAGCTGTTTTCAAAAGATACATATTTTTTAAAATGAAATGGTGTTTAATCTTAAAGCTTATTGCCGCCAGCTTTTGAGTATGAGCCCCCCTCCCTCTTGTAAAAGGCTGCAGCCGATGTACTCTAATGCCTATTGTTAATCTTGTAACTGGGTTCAAGGCCAGCTTTTCTAAAGACTCCAGTTTGATTTTATCATCCTGGTCCCGCCACACAGAGGCTGTTCAGATGATGGTGATGAAGAAGTTTAGTGGAGAAGGCACCTGCTGAATCTCTATTGGCAGAACGGGCCAATAACACAGAAGGCTCAGTTTTGTGTTGATGTCAAATGAGCCTCACCAATTTGGGGCAACCAGCAATGCTCCTACAGATAATCTCAGTGGTCAAGCTGGGATTCAAGGGTTCAGGTGGTCCCCAAGGTAGCTTGGACCCAGTGGGGAGTAAGGAAAGGTAAGCTCAGTGCTACTGAGATAGGCACACTAGTCTGCTCTTTCTCTCTGGGCTCCGGCTGAGGAAGGTCCCCATTACAGTGATTATGGGTGATGCAACTTAGGTCACACGCTACTTCATTGGTGATCTTAAAGAAGACCATTGCCAGCACATAGGTCTGATGCTTAGATGCTTGGATTGGCTTCCCTTTTGCTACAGGGTCATTTCAAGGTTCTTATGAAGCCCTTAACAACATGGTTCCAGGACCACCTGGTTCTTTATATCCTGACCCAACCACTGAGATCTTTGGGGGAGTCTCCTTTGACGGTCCCCCATGGCTCATAACTACTAGAAGGCATGGATGCATTGTAGTGGGCCCAAGCCTGTGAGATTAGATCTTGCTGTTCCTGACTTTCTTGCTCCCACAGCATTTTAAGATAGTTTTCAGTTTTATGATAAACGTTTAAAATGCCTAATAATAATAATAATTTACGATAAGCATTTCAAAATGCCTAGTAATAACAATAATAATACCCCAAGATTGTTTGCGCAAGGGAAGCCAGCTGAGGGAAAAGTGTTCTTTCAAAGCTCTGAGGTGCATGTCCTTGAGAACCAGTGTTTAATACCCACCAAAACTACGCTGTTCTTCCAAATATGTGGACAGGAAACCGACTTTGGTGTTGCCTTTCAGAAGTGTTTATGTTAAACTTCTTGAAAGCCCTTTCATGCTGTTGTTCTTTTAACTCCACATGCCGCTTACTGGAACCTGCCTGGCATTGCAGCACTTAGTCCTTCTCTGGAAGTCATATGTCCTGTTTGTCCTTTAGTTAATTTGCAACAGACAAAAGTATGAAGCTACACTTTGGAACGGCAAATATTTACCTCAGGATCTCACTCATTTGGAATAATAACATTGCAACTTGATTTGCACGGGAGTCAGAAAAGTAAGAGAGAAGCTGTCCCGTTGGTAAGATTTGCAAAACTAAATTCATTTTAAAAGGATATAATGGAAGGGAGGTCAATTGAAAGTGGTCACTAGTTAATTCACTGCTGTATTTTAAACACTGGGGGTTTGTGTGTGTTTTCCGGCAGTTCAAAATGTATCTCCTACTTTTGAATGCCTTACTACTCTTAAGGGGCAATGTGAATAGCTCCACAGGGATTCTCCTCTGTATTTTTGAACTTTTTTGTTGTTCCAAAAGTAATCCCTATAAGAAGATGCATCTACAGTGGTGGCATTTCACTGGTAAATCCTTAAAATGTTTGGGATTAATGCCTTACATTACAAGCAACTATGGAACTGCACCATTTGCTTGGAATAGCTGTACCAAAAATAGGAAGCTGCTATATACCAGGTTAGGCAATTTGTCCACCTAGCCCAGTACTGTCTACTTTGGCAGCAGCTCTCCAGGGTCTCAGGCGATGCTTTCTTAATGCTTGCCATGTGACTCTTAAAAAAATTCTCAGACTGGTATCCCTAAACCTGTGTCATTTACATTCAAGCTAAGCAATATTTAAAACCAAGCTCTTTTCTTATTCTGCATTCACACATCTCCTTCTTCCTCTGGGAGCCTTGAAGGAGGGAGACCCTGTTTCTAACCCACATTATTTTGAATGTGACTCTAAAACAGTTTGTGTATATTCCAAAGCCCACTCCTAGAACACCCCATTTTTAATTTTTCATCTAATCAGAATGTCATTGTTATACCTATTTGAGAATGACACTGCAGGGGTCTTTCCATTCGCATTCACATTGTTCAGCCTCAAACTAAGATTTAAAAACTTAGTCACTAAGTATTTAAGAGGAGAATTAAACTTGGCAAGTGGCTTGGGTGGCTGCAAGGATAAAATGGGGAGGGGGGAGCCTATTTAATCTTAGGCTGTGTACATACCATACACAGTTTGTTAAATGTGCTGGGAATTGTAGCTCTGTGGTGGGTAAACTACAGTTCCCAGGATTCTTGGGTTGGGAATGTGCTGTAAATTTATAATGTGAATGCTGCCTTAGAGGAGCCTTTTCCGAATTTGGATGCCTCCAACTTCCATCATTCCCAGTTAGCATGGCCAATGGGCAAGGCTGGTGGGAGCTGGAGTCCACCAATATCTGGGAACCCCAGGTTAAGGAAGCCAATCTTGGAGAAAAGATTAGATATGAGTATGATGCATGGGATAAATATACCCTCCAACATTTCTCTGATGAAAATAGGGATGTCCTATTCAGTTGTTGTTGTTGTTGTTATACCCTGCCCATCTGACTGAATTGACCCAGGCACTTTGAGCAGTTTCCAATGTACGTATATAAAAACATAATAAAACATTAAACATTCCAAACCTCACTCTACAGGACAGCCTTCAGATGTCTTCTAAAGATTATATACATTAGTTATTAATCTCCTTGGCTCAGGCATTGCATAACTCCATACCCTCCAATGTTTCTCTGATGAAAATAGGGGTGTCCTAAGGAAAAGCGGGACATTCTGGGATCAAAAATTCTGGGACTGCAAAAATAAAGCATCTTCATCCATTTCTCTAACCTATTTTCACTTTATTCACCAGAAAGAAGTTCATTGCTGTACTCCAACATGAAATCTGCCTTTTTTCTTGTCTTACTTGAACTGTGGGCTGGCATGTGCTTATCAAATGAAACAGCTGGTGCTTCAGGGGTGGAGACAGAGCAGAGTATCATCCTGAACCTCTGGCCTTTCAATGACACTGATAAACTATCCCTATATAATACTGTGCCAGATCCGTCTGGGGAAGAGTTTGTGCCGGAGTCCTCCATGCGCAACTTCACAGAAAAGAACACCAATTTTGGATTCAATCTCTACAGAAAAATAGCGCTGAAGCATGACAACAATGTGTTCTTTTCCCCAGTGTCCTTGTCCTTCGCTTTGGCAGCCTTCTTGCTGGCTTCTGAAGGGGAGACACACCACCAAATGCTTCAGGCTCTAAACCTCCACCTTCTGGATGACAAAGAGAACCGGCTGCCATCTTTGTTCCAGCAGCTAAGTGTCAGCCTCGCCAAGAACAAGGAGTTCACTCTTTTGCAGGACAGCTTCTCTTTCGTCCAGAAAGGCTTCCAGATCAAGGACGTCTTCCGCAACTTGTCCAAGCGATACTTCGATATGGAGTTTCTGACGGTTGATTTCCGCAACTCTACTCATGCCAAGAACTCCATCAACCAACATGTGAAACAAAAGACTAGAGGGAAAATCCCTAGCTTGTTCGATGAAGTCGATCACCAGGCTAGAATCATCCTGGTGAACTGCATTCTCTTTAAAGGTAACGATTATTGTGATCATAGATATCTTTGCTGTTTTTTGTTTCGTTTCTTAAGAGAGGTGAACAAAGCTGTGGTTAACAGCTAGGTTTATGGAAGAGTCTTCCTGCCTGCCAATCTACATTACCAGCAAGACCAGACCCTCCAAGTGTGTGCCTATTTTCCAGGGACTGTCCCGAATTTACAGAAGCCATCCTGGTGATCCCACAATGTCCTGCTTTTCCTTAGGACACACCTATTTTCATCGGAGAAATGTTGGAGGGTATGGAATAGGATGTCCCCAGGGCTTTTTTTCAGCTGGAACTCACCAGAACTCAGTTCCGGCCCCTCTTAGGTGGGCACCATTGCCATTCTAAGAGAATGAGAGAGGTGTTCATGGTGAGTTCCAGCCCTTCCTTTTCTAGAAAAATAGCAGTCAACATTTGTACTTTCACTGGAGAAATGTTGGAGGGCATGCAAGTCTTATCACCACATTAATTCCTTTTCTCTCATTTCTCTTGTTCCTTTATTGGCACCTGAAGGGTCAGCTGCTTCTCGTTAAGGGGTTCTAGGGACCAGCTGCCCATCCCTAGACTAGGGCTATTCCAGAGAAATCTAGGTATCTGAAGCTAGCATTGTTGCCATAATTGCCCCCAAAAGCAGTACAGTCATACCTCGGGTTAAATATGCTTCGGGTTGAGCGCTTTCGGGTTGCACTCCACGGCGACTCGGAAGTAGCAGAACGCGTTACTTCCGGAATTTGCCGCTCGCGCATACGCAGACGGTCAAAATGACTTCACGTGCATGCGTGGAAGCGGCGAATCGCGACCCGCGCAGGCGTGGGTTACATTCGCTTCAGGATGCTAACGGGATCCGGAACGGATCCCTTTAGTATCCAGAGGTACCACTGTAACCAAATCTATAAAACAGGAGTGACCAGTCACCTCTCACCAATGTAGTGTAGCTATGTGAACCTTCGAACCACACTCAGGGTGAAGTCGTGTTCTGCTTGCAGTCTGCCCCTGACCTCCATGCAGAAGGTGGAAGTTGTAAAAGGAGCTCTCTCCTCCCACGTATTCAATGACTTTCAGGAAGTGAAAATAGGATTCTTAAAACGTGTACATGTCCATTGCAGCTCTCCCTGCAGTTTTCAATGTAGGAGCTGGTCCTCTCATAAGAACATAACATAAAAATACAAGAAGAGCCCTGCAGGATCAGGCCCATGGCCCATCTAAATGCAGCATTCTGGTCTCACAGTGGCCAGAGGCCAATGGGAAGCCTGCAAGCAGGATGTGAGTGCAACAGCAGATGCAATTCCCTGCAAGTGGTATTCACAGGCATACGGTGAAGGCAGAATATAGCCATCAAGACTGGTAGCTATTAATAGCCGTATCCTACATGAATGTCTCTAATCCTCTTTTAAAGCCATACAAGTTGGCGGCTGTCACTGTCTCTTGTGGGAGTGAATTCAAAGTTTAAAGATGTGCTGCTTGAAGATACTAAGGAGTTTTCTCCCACAAGATCAAGTGGGGGCCATGAACTTACATGTCTTTCAGAGAGGAAACCAGTGGGTCTGGCACTGTGTTTTGTTAGGAACATAAAAAAAAAGTCCTCTTGAGTCATTCCAAAGGCTCATCTAGTTCAGCATCCAGTGACCAGCCAGGTACCAATATCACTCTTCTCAATTGTGATTCCCAGCAATTGTCATTCAGAAGTGCAGTGGCTCCAACCATGAGGTAGAACATCGCCATCATGCCTTGTAGCCATTGAGAGCCTTTCTCCTCCATGAATTTGTCCTAATCCTCTTTCAAAGTCATCCAGGTTGGTGGTCATCAGCACATCTCTTGGGCTGTCATATAGATGCGGACCCACGTGGGTCCTCTTTGCTATTGCAGAATTTCGCACATTGGCAAAAATCAAGGCCATCTGCGTCCTCCCTCAATTTCTGTCAACCCTTTTAATAAGTGGAGAAAAAGACTGCAAGGAATGTTTCCAGCCACTGGGTGTTGCTTGTCAGGAATATTTTCAAAGGGCTCCATGGCAACCAAAAAGACACTGCAATTAAATATCCCCCTAATTTCTCTCTTCTATATTTTTAGCTCCTGTTCTGATTTTTCACTCCTTCACTAATTGTTGAGTTGCGATAAAGTGTGCTGATGAGAGAAAAAGAAGATAGAGCTATCTTGAGTGCAGGGAGGCTACAGAAGCTCCATTGGCTTCGGTGGGCTTTAAGCAACCTACAAGTATGCAGGATGGCACCCCTTCTGTGATTGAAAGGGCAAGCCTGGGAGGTCTAAAAGGTGACTCATAGAGAAGAAGAGAAATTATGTGGAGTGGGGAGAAAAAGATGTCATAGAATCATAGAATCGGAAGGGACCCTGTGGATACCCAGTCCAACCAATATGCAGTTTTCCCTTCTGGGGATCAAACCTACAACTTATCAGCACCATGCTCTAATCAACTGAGCTATCTAGCCAACTGTTCAGGGTGGGGACAAACAAGAGACTTTTGAAGGTGTTATGATAACCCAAAAGCCACATTTCCTTCTGGGCAATTTTCCAGGCAGGACCAGAGGCAAAAGTGGGAACAGCAATGAATGTAAACCGTATTTTTGTACAATAAGCTAGTTCCTGCACATGCACACACAAACCCCATCTCCATACTCCCCATATAGAAGCCTGAGGCATCATCACACTTCAAGCACACCTTTCATCACGACAAAAATATGTATGAAGTATGGCCAACAGAGGCATGGCTTGGGAAGGAGCTGCCTTTGAGGGCTATACACCAGGAACTGTATTAGAAAAGCAGTGATCAACCATGCCAAAGTTACATGCTTTGAAATCCCATTCATTTCAGTGGAAGGGTTAAGCACATGCTGAAATGGCAATCAATGGGGACTTGGCTTTGTCCGGATTGTCCCTGAAGTTTCCTGCAGCTGATGTGGATTATGTCAGCATTATAGAATAAATGGTTGTTTTTCTGTGTCTATTCTCAGGCAACTGGCTACACCCGTTTCCTCCCAAGCACACAGAACTGGCCACCTTCTATATTGACAATTACAGGAGTGTCCAAGTGCCGATGATGTCCAAGACAGAGAGGGTTGCCATCACATACGATAAGAGCTTGAGCTGTGTCGTGCTGAAGCTGCCATACAAAGGGAGCGCACACATGCTGGTCGTCATACCTGAGAAGGGTGCTGATTTTATGTCCATTGAAGACCATTTAACAAATGAGCTGGTGGAGTCTTGGCTTACGACCATGAATAGCAGGTACAGGAAATGTTGTGCTTTTTGTTGCTAAGATGCTAGATTGATGCAAGCTAGAATAGGAGAAGGAAAGAAAGAGGGCAGTGTAGCTGAATAAGGAAGGAAAGGGGTTTAACTATGATGGATCCCTGGAGCTTGTCACCTTTTCCACAAAGACAAGTTCTTTGCTTTCACTTCTTCTGGGAAATGATGAAGCGCTGGTCCACAAACACAAACACACACACACACACACACACACACAATATTAAACATTATATATATATATATATATATATATATATATATATATATATCCTGTATCTAGGCCCAAACTTCCTACAGTATGTAGAGATGATGGGAACCATAGAAGTTACATTTCCCATGGCTCCCGGCATCACAAATGAACATTTTATAATGAAATGATTTTAGAACGTTGTATTATTTTACTGTTGTTAGCCACTCTGAGCCCAGCTTCAGCTGGGGAGGGTGGTATAGAAATAAAATATTATTATTATTATTATTATTATTATTATTATTATTATAGTACGAACAAATGAACTACATTAAGGGATTTTATATGTTTGTCAAAGTCCACATTCTATGAATGATATAGTTGACTCCCCTACACAGGGGTTACATTCTGGGGATAGTGCATAAAGCCAAAATCATGTATAGTCAAAACACTCTTCCTGCGCCTCTGAACACCCTCCCAAGGCCACCAAACACTCTCCTTATACCTCCAAATGCTCTCCCAAGTTGAGTGCAATGGTGGAGGGGAGGATTGCCGATATTCCCCCCCCCCCCGGCCCATCCTCTTTTTTTTTTTATTCACTCAAGTTAAATGTGCATAAGTTGCGAGTCAACCGCATCAGTGGATATACCAAGTCTTTTAGATGATATATTATACACATTAAATGGTGAGTGTGCAGTCTCCAAGAGAAGAATATGCACACTGACCAAGCAACACTCATTGCTTTCCATATTCCCTGAGTTCATTCAGAGAATATGCAGACTGAGAGGGCAATAAACAAAATCCCCTGCTTGTAGAGCTGCCATACGTCTGGATTTCCCTGGACACAGCCAGGAAACGGGCTTGAAAATGGAGTCCAGGGAGGATTTATGTGAATCGGCAAAATGTCTGGGAAAACCCGGATGTAGGGCAAGTAGGGTTTTATTTTTTAAAAAAAATTCAACAAACCCAGAAAAGCCCATTAAAAGCTCAACAACTTTTTTGGGGGGGGAAACCACACACAACTGAACAACTTTGACTCCCCCACACCTCACCCCCGCAAATGAAAGCTCAGCAACTTTTGTCCAGATTTTTACTTTTGGGAATATGGCAACCGTACCTGTTTGTCAATGTTCATTTATGCCCATTCTTCATAGCTGTGCAGTCAATGTGCACAATGAGACGTTTTTATGCACAATCTCCATTCAACTTACATTCATCACCAAATATTGTTTATTTGCATTACAGGAAAATGGACATTTACTTTCCAAAATTCAAGCTAGACCAGAAATACCACATGCATCAATTACTTCAAGATCTGGGAATTAAAGATCTTTTCTCCAATGAAGCAGACCTCAGCCACCTCACAAATGAGAGAGATGTAAAAGTATCCCAGGTAAGTGTGACCACTTTTCCTGCAGAAGTGCATGCTACCCCATTTCACAAGGCACAACAGCCCCAACGTTGAGATCCAGGCATATTGCTGGGTACCATTTGTTCAGTATCAGTGTGCTGGGAAGAAGATTGGCATTGCCAGATTAGACAACGCTGATCACCCATTTGGAGGCAGGAAAAGAGGAAGGAAACTAGGATCTTAAAGCAATCAAGTGGTGGTGCTTAGGTTGCTTTGGTTGTGTGCACGTATCTCTGACCTACCTAATAACTTGCAGACTCCTGTGCTGGATTTGAGGTGTTTTCACTTTTGCAGGACCCAATCCCAAAGAGTCATCTGTGTGCAGAACCTTGTTGCAGTTGTGTGGATAACCACCTTTGCTGGAATGGGACGACATGACTGCAATTAACATAAAAGTTTTTGTTATATTAATTGCAGTGGTGGAGCAGCCTTGAGAGACCGAGAGAGGGTGCAGTTTAAGCAGAAGATTGGTACTTTCTCTCTTTGCCATGGTGCTAGCAAAAATCAACTTTCTGAACTTGCTATCTCAGCCTTTGCCAACCTGATGCCCTCTAGATGTTCTGTGGTCCAACCCCCCAAACTTGAGGGAAGCACGTTGGCAACGGTTGTGCTATTTGAAGTTGCTTCAACAAAGTCTTGTTCTCATATACATCTCTAATGACCCCCATGAGGGGTACCCAGCATAGCGCCCTCCAGATATTGGACTACAACTCCCATCAGCTCCAGTTAACATGACCAATGGAGATCAGTGTTGCATGAAATGCAGGCTGCTTTACTATGAAACCTCATCCATTTCCAACGTTCTCAGGTTCTCCAAAGAGCAGCTATTGAAGTGGATGAGTGGGGAACCGAAGCTGTAGCTGCCAGTGGGTCAGAAATCATGGCATACTCGCTGCCGCCAGTCATCCGTGTGAACCAGCCGTTCCTTTTTATGATCTATGAAGCGAGCATAAATGCATTGGTGTTCCTTGGCAGAGTTATGGACCCTACAGAGCTGTGAATAAAAGCCACACATTTCTATTTGCTCCATCTTCTTTTAGTGGTCCTTTATGGGTTGAGCTACAGGTTACATTAAGCATGCCTCTTTTCAAACTGTGTTTATTGCATTTCCTCTTCCAGAAAAAAAAGCTGGTGTTTGGGACCATAGCACACGGGGAAGAGATCAGCTCTTTCCTTCCTACAAATAGTTCGATTGGAGACAGCTGCTCTTTGCCTCTAAAGGTGCTGTTTGCATCTCCGCAACACTTGCAAAGAGGAGCTTGCAGGTCTTACTCACGTGAAAGGGGCCATGTGGGGAAAGGAGATGAGAGGATGCATATTTAGCCCTAGCCTTGGGGTTGGGTCCTCCCTCTTCCACCATAACTATCACCACAGTGGACCATAATTGCTGAAGCAGGGAGCCTCTCCTGCATGCAGAAGCTTCTTGTGTGGTGCAGAATCCCAGGTGCTCAGGGTTCTAGATCACACGTTAGAGCCTCCATGTTTAAAGCTGTCTTCCTGATTCAGGCATCCCAACATGACAGTGAGAGAAGCCACACAGCTCTGGGGATGAGGCGGGCATTCCACAAACACACACAGCCCCTTTCACCACACTTGTCCCATTCATGCAAATAATGCCTGAGAAGAACTGCAGTCAGAACTCGTTCTGCTCCTAATGCTGCTCAATAAACACACTGATAGTTCAGCTATGTTGTTGCTTTTTCTCACAAGGGTTAGCAGCCAGGGAACCTCTCCCCCCCCCCTTCCATTTGTTATTCACCACAGATGTCTTTCTGATGAGGCCATGCATCAGATGTTCAACAAACACACACAAACATCCCAAGGATGGAGGTCTGAACCTTGCCTGTTGCATTGCCACCCGAGCACTAGCTAGATCTCAGAAGCTGAATTCGAAATTCACACTTCTCCGAAATTTGCACTGCTGTTCTCAGTCAAGTAAACATATGCATGTTCAAAGGTCAAATGCATGTATTTCTGAACATTAACATTAAGGAACGCATATTATAGCAAATTGCTTTGCAAAAATGTCATTCCATGACACCCCAATCTCTGAGCCACTCCAGGGGTTCCTGCCCTTATTTGGCTCGGTTGCCTTGGAATGAAGCAGACTGTGGTGTCTTTAGGATATATTGGCTTTATTTATACATATACACAACCTGAGCAGAGGATAGAGGGGCTCACAGTATTAACACAACAATAGGTTTCCAGGGGAGCACCAAAATCCAGCACCAATCCAATGTGTGTTTCTCTGTCAGTAGCATCCAGCCTGCCAGCTCTAATTATTATTATTATTATTAATAATAATAATACCCCGCCCATCTGACTGGGTTTCCCCAGCCACTCTGGGTGGCTCCCAACAGAATAATAGAACAGAATAAAACATTAAACATTAAAAACTTCCCTGTTCGAAAAGTCAGATAGTCAGATAGTTGTTTATTTCCTTGACATCTGATGGGAGGGCGTTCCACAGGGCGGGCGCCACTACTGAGAAAGCCCTCTGCCTGGTTCCCTGTAACCTCCCTTCTTGCAGTGAGGGAACCGCCAGAAGGCCCTTGGAGCTGGACCTGAACAATGGGAGTGGAGACGCTTCTTCAGGTATACTGGACCGGGGCCATTTAGGGCTTTAAAGGTCAGCACCAACACTCTCACAAAATGCTGTGACTATTGTTCTTCTACCTAGGTTCACATGCTCGCCAGCCAGATGAGGGGAGTGGGGAAATGCTTATCCCGCCTCTGGGAGAGCTCCATCACTTGGCTCATTCTTTGAGATGCTGATGAGCAGTGAACTGCTGATGAGCAGTGAACTGGCCAGCTAAAGCCATTACCTTGACAGGGACTAGTTTGAGCGGTCCCTTTTACATTCAAGCTTCACAGATACAAGAGCCCGAGAATATGAAGCGACACAGGGGGGGCATCCAGAATGACCCTCTCCCAACCAAAATGGTCAAAGGCCTGGAAACGATGCCTTATGAGGAACGGCTAAGGGAGCTGGGCATGTTTAGCCTGGAGAAGAGGAGGTTAAGAGGTGATATGATAGCCATGTTCAAATATATAAAAGGATGTCACATAGAGGAGGGAGAAAGGTTGTTTTCTACTGCTCCAGAGAAACGGACATGGAGCAATGGATCCAAACTACAAGAAAGAAGATTCCACCTAAACATTAGGAAGAACTTCCTGACAGTAAGAGCTGTTTGACAGTGGAATTTGCTGCCAAGGAGTGTGGTGGAGTCTCCTTCTTTGGAGGTCTTTAAGCAGAGACTTGACAACCATATGTCAGGAGTGCTCTGATGGTGTTTCCTGCTTGGCAGGGGGTTGGACTCGATGGCCCTTGTGGTCTCTTCCAACTCTATGATTCTATGATAACTCATAAGAGGAGATATATGCAGAACTTCACACTAAAGTGCCAATGCATTTGCATGATGCGGACATGTGGAGAAATGAACTGAAGAGTGGATAAATGAGAAACGGAGAGGAACTGAAATCGACAGATTTGACCATCTTTAGTGGAGGGTAGGAGGGGATGAAGGGATAGCGTGGAAAAACCAACCAGCAGACGGGGACATCATCCTAATAAGTGGGAGGGAGGTGTGGTGGAATGTGATAAATGAGGATAAGGCACCCCGAGGATGAACTGGCTAATCTCCTGAGGCTATTGGTCCAGGGGCTTTGCCATGCTGGTTCACTACATATGCTGCAAGTAAGCATATGTTAACTCTTCATGTCACTTTAAACCTGGGAGGCAGGAGATAGGAACCACCACACACCTGCTAAAGCTGGGCTGCAACACCCCAGAAATCTCTTTCAGTATTAGACTGTATTGACGCTGCACCAAATTTTCACAATGTTTGGTTTTTGCAGTGATAGTTCCTCTTCTGTAGGTACAAATATTTTAATTCCTCCCGTCTTTACATGCCAGTTCAAAGACATTCCCACCCCACCTATGTGCTGCTGCTGCTGCACTTGGACTCTCAACTATTACCAAAAAGGCACCAATCTTTCGCATGCTGAGAGGGAATCATAGATTAGAGTTGGAAAGGAGCCTCAGGATCATCTAGTCCAACTCCCTGCAATGCAGGAATATGCTGCTGTCCCTTACAGGGATTGAACCTGCAACCTTGGTGCTACCAGCACCATGCTCTAACCAGCTGAGCTATTTGAGAACCAGCTAGATCAGGGTTTATCTCCATACACCTTCTTTTCCCCATCTAAAATTACTGTTGTCACCCAAACCACTAAGGTGTCCTTTGCCCTGTAGAAGCCACAGTTGCAACTTCCCAGGGTGAATCTTAAATCCCTTGTATCCATTGGCATTTCATGGATTGGCCCTGTATCACCCTGCTGGTGCAGCATCTTCTACCTTATTCTTGTGGCTCCCATCTATATTCCTTGCCAAAAGATTTTCTCATACCCATATCAATGTTATGAGCAAGGATCATGACTATTGGGTGTGAAGGTAGTGGTCACACCGCCGGACTCTGTGACCCGGACTTTCTCTTGCTAGCCACAATGGGAAAGCCAAAGGCACTGGTTTGCAATTCAGACTTCTCCATATGGTGTGGTGCAGTTTTCCAGCCCGATAACATGTACAGAAATGCATATACGGTGGTGAAGTTTAAATTGTTAATGAAAATATATTAATGAAAATCCTACAAAAGTGCATTATATTAGGAGAAACCATTCTGGGGAAAGAATTGTATTGGGCAAGATTGTACACAAAAATGTGTGTACTGAGAGAAATTTGCTCTAAAATGCTGATGAACCTCCATGAAGACTTGAAAATAAATAAATCAAGAAACTTATGCGGGAAACTGAACTCAAGATTGGAAAAATAAGAGAAACCGAAACTAACCCATCCCTAGTTGCTATATCAGCCTTTGGTTATAGAAATGTAAAATATTACAATAATGTTAGGCCTGGAGCCAGAGCTGCTGGTATAGTGAACATAGGATCAATGTCTTTATGTCTCAACTGCACTTCTTAATTGCAAAAATTAGATCTCTCCCACCCAAAACATGCAAGTACTTTCATATCCTACGTTTTATTGTGCGTAAAGCATTCATTATTCCACATTGTAAAAAGTAACCACACACATATTCATTCACAAATTAGATTATCTTTATCATACACCAATATATTTTAAAAAACAGATTTCTGATATCAATATAGTTTTGCTGATTGCATTTCTGAAATAGAGAAGCTGACAATAGCTTCATACAGTCTCTCTCAAGTATTGGCATAAATAGAACTTTTTAAATAGAACTGCATGTTGCAGGCAAATTTTGATAGAAATGTTAGGATGAATACAAACAAAATGCTGTTGACATAGCTAAAAGCATGATAGCTCGAAATAACAACTAATTAAAAACTAGATTGCATTATTTCTAAAGTGTTGGATAAAGAGAAACTACAACCTGAAATACTAGAAGTTAAAACAAAGTATTTATACAACAAAACTCAGATATGAAACTCATGAATAATCATTTGTATGCATTTTTGGAGGTATTTGTTCTTATTAAAAGGTGAAAGGAAAACCCTCTTGAGAATTTGTATACACCAGGTAAGCAATCTTACTTAAAATTATAGCACAACTGTATTGTAAATGACTACTCAATATTTCTTTGTCCATGCTTCCAGGTTCAATACTAAAGCTTTTTTTCAGAGATAAGATGTTACTTGGTCGGTTAATCCTATATGCAGAGCAATTTCACCTATATGGTCCTATTTCCATAGCAAATATATAGTAGGAGCCCTACTCATAAATAAGTATATTTTAAAGTAGGGGGCACTTGTATTCCAATTTGAAGAACCTGAACTATTAAAAGGCATAATTGAGAGGGAGGAAGGGGAGGTAAAACCCTGTCTCTTTAGCTGCAGCAGTTTTTAAGCACATTGCTAAAGTAACATTGAATTAAACACTTCACTTACAACATTGGAATTCTGCACATATTACATTATTTCTATGAAGATATTTTACAACATAGGAATTTATTTAACTGACAGAAGATGTTAACATTGTGAGATGCAGTCAGTCTCGCCTCTCTGGTCCTTATTGTTCAAGATTTTACTCCAACTCCTGCCAATCCTTCATCCACGTTGCCTCCAGTGGTCTTTGGTGTGCATCCTTTTTTTAACCAGCTCTAGGAGTTTGACTTCCTGTTTTTCCTTCAGGCAAAAACAAAAGAACCCAAATCACACAAGTCGGATTGGAATAGCATAAAGCAGAACTGCTGAACTTCACTGCTTTTAAGTATATCAATGGGTGAAAAAATATTGACTTAGTACAGTCATATTTTAAAATTACTTTCCTATCGACTTTGTGATCCTCAACACATTTATTGCAAGGTAAAAACCCAAAGTCATTCTCCTCCCTTGACTAGAACAAGAAGATATGATATCTGTGCCTCAACTTTGGTGTCTCCGTGTCCCATTCCTGCATCCCTCCAACGTCACCTTGGCCACCATAAAGGCTTTGGTGTACAGAAGTCTGGCTTCCCAAATGCAGATGGAATTCTTCCTCATGTAAAAGAACTTGCATATCTGTTTCTATGCAGGGAATCAATCAATGAATGCATTCTTTGGTATTGTTTCCACCATTCCATACTTTGAAATGAGCGTGGAAACTCGCATATGCTAAACAAAGGCACAGATTGGGGCCTCAACTGAGGCAACAATCTAGAGAGGACTAAACCTATTAATGCAGAGTATTTTATTAGAAATATGAGCTATCACAGCATTATTTCTCATCAGTTTTTAAAAACTGATCAACAGTTCAAAGTAGGCAGGATGCGATCTGCTTCTAAATTTCACACTGGTCCATATGGGGCTCTTAGTCAAACTGTGCCTTGGCAATACATTTCCTCCTGATTCAAAAGAGGAGCCACAGAGCATAAAAACCCATTAAGTATCCCTGAATACAACATACAGTCTACGGTGGGAACTAAGGCACGGCAGTGGTGAGGGCTAAGAATGTTCTGTTCCCCAACTCCCTGTGCATATGCTCAGTGTCATCTGGAAGGGCCATTTCAAGTGGTTAACTGGCTATTACATCTTTGTTTCTCCCAGCTAGAGGCTGATGCCTTGGCAGCCGACTAAGACTGACTTTCTAAACTCTTTGGCAGGGATCCATAGAGCTGCACTTCTAGTTCTGCACAGCTGGGGGGAAGTAGCACATCATAGCATGTATCAAACTGCTTTGGAAACTGGGGTTTTCGTAAACACTCTTTGTTGCAAAGCATAGGTCTGTGTCTTTTTTGTTCAGTGAGTGGGGGAAGTCAATAAGTCCACTGGGCACACCCAAGTCTAACCATTAGCTCACTTGATCTTAGCCATAAACCACATATTGGAGGCATGCATACAGGCGCGCACACCCACACCTGCCTTCCTCATCTGATCTGTGTTGATCAGGGAAGGAGATGGCTTATTGTCCCCTTCTACTCTTCAGATGATTGATCTGAGGACTGAGGAGGAATGATTTGCATTTGTATGTCGGGGCTGAAAACAGTTATTGAAATCTTTCCACCCATGCCACTGCCATCAAAGATAGAAATCACCTACTCCTTGATCAATTTGGAGAGGAGATGATTTGATAACCCAGCATACTTTGGCCCTGCTCTCTGGCTTTGCTATGGTGAGCAATTTCGCCCCTTTCTCTTTCTATCCTCACTGTTTGACAAATCTCGGGGGGGGGGGGCACAAAATGACTCCATTGTGGTTCTACGCTGATCAGAGTAGATTAGAAACCAGAAAGGGCACTTAGGGCTGTACTTATGTCTCCCAAGTGCAAGAAGATAGGGAAGGAGGGTTCTTCCTTAGAGGTGGTCCAGGGGGTGATGTGCAGCTCAGACCTCTGTATTTTTCCCCACAGCTTTCTACAGATTCCACTGCCAGGCTGCAGACCCAATTGGATGGTGGTCTTGAAGCCAAAAACAAATGTGTGGGGGGGGATTAAACCCAGTCTATGGGGCAAAGTAGTTTGCCACTCCTGTTCTTTATCTTGTCTTCAGCAAGGACTTGTTTCCATAAACTGTGAGAAAATATGACCTAAAAGCAACCACCTTCCTTAAACTTAAGATGGTAACAGAGCTTGGCCGAGAAGTCAAGTCCTCCCAGCTCACACTGTGTTCAGCCAACACTGAACAATGTGTCTTAAAGTATACATGAAAAGAAGCATTATAGATCACTGATATGTGAACAACTCACTTCTCGTTAAAGATACCTGTCTTTTGGGAGCAGATGTTAAATTACTGGAATTAATTAGAATGTTGCCATGTACTTCAGCACTGTATGCCCATGTGGTAAATTATTACGCACACTCTCGCCCTAACCCATATTGCAGTGATTCATCTTACAAAGTAAGGACACCTGATTCCTCTCCAGATATATATTCAAATCTGTTGCCATGTAGGAGTGTAAGTGTAAGCTATTATGTTGAGAGAAAATTTCTAAAGGCCTTCACAATGAGCAGACACACAGAGGATAATAAAACCAAGCCCAGCATAACAGCATAATAGTAGCAGAACAGATTCTTTTGTTAATCCCCATGTTTATGATTCAGGGCTGCCGTCTATTCTAGGATGACTCATTTAACTCAAACTCATTTAGCAATGAGTTTGTATGTGCTTCCTTCCTGCCCCCCTGAAGAATACCTCCCCTGTGTGTGGTCTCCTGTGGGTTTGAGGCACGTGCTGGATGAAACCCTTCCACATACTACCATGTGCTACAAATGAAATTCATGGGCCTTCTGTAGCAGAGGGCTGATTCAGATATCTGAGGATTCCCAGTGCTCCGAGTTAAGTAGTACCAAAACACACACACGTTGGGGTGCAACCGTGTGTAACACTCATATTTTCAGGTGGAAATAATACATAGCCAGCAAAACCAGATTAAATAACACGTGTGTGCACACTGAACACATGTGCCTTCTGGAATCTCACATTTCTCTGATCCATAAATCTACAGGTAGTTAACCTCCTTCCAGCATTCATATATTGGGGGCACACAGATGCAGTCACACAAAGTTTAGCTATACTAGACAAACCTATGTTGACTTTCCCCAAATAATCCCACTACATCCCAAATAATGTAGTGTGGTGAAGGTGCTAAGAATTCTGTTACAAATTCTCAGCACAATCATCTATTACAGTCCATGGAGGGTGAATTTTTTATTTTAAAAAAACCTTATAGTTTCCTCCCCCCACCCACCCCACAAGAAGTAACCCAAAGCAGTTTACATCAATAAAATATATATCCAATAAGACAAACACAAAATGCATTAAAATATCATCAGAAAATACCCTCATCATAAAAATGAAAACCAGGTAGGAGAAAATTACTGTTAGCAGTGTCAAACTCTCCCTACCGTGCCTTACAGACTTATATATTTCTAGAAACTTCTTCAGCGCAGACATTATTCTAGCCCTCATGCTAGCCAGGATGCCAGAATTCTAGTTCTCCTTACACCCAGGGAACAAGAACACCATATTTGTAGTTAGTTTGCAATTCTCATGGCAGGGCCTGTTTCTTTCTCTCTCCCTCTTTATTATTGATGTGAGCCATTTTGGGAAACAATAATTTTAGGAAATAAGGTAAAATAAGGAAGGAAGGTTGCACATTTTAAACTGTTTTTTTGAAGTTTTGATTGTATTGTTTTAGAATGGACATATTTGCCGCTCCATCAGAGGAAGAGCGGTACATAAACCTTAAGAAATAAATAGCAATAGTTTTCAAAAGAACAGAATAGGCACAGCCTCCCCAATAAGAAATTATCAAATACCAGAGCAGAGGGCTCAATTCTGATTTGCTATGTAACTTAGCTCTGGCTTGTCCAGTCCTATTAATGAATAGGCATGGCAACAACTGCAAATCTACTGCAACCACCAGCTTCACACTGATCCTGAGGCTGTGGGTAAACGCAGTAATTTTAAATAACTAGGCTCCTTTATACTTGCAGAAATGTCTACATGGAGAATATTCTCATCATAAAAGCTAACTAACTAAAAATTCAAGGATGGAAAATTAGCCTTTCACTTTAAGGCTGCATAGCCTTAAAATTGTGCCCTAACTTTAGTCGATCACTTACAAGCTAACCTTCCGCGAATGGCTTTCTTTACTCCCGTTGTTCTTCTGATCAACTGAATTACTTGTATTACGAGAGGAAGATGGTAAGGTGGAAGCAGAGGAGAACGCAGCAGTCCCACTGGGGTTGCTAGAGCGAGTACGGAAGGAATCATCTGAAAGACAAGGAGGAAATGTTAACACAGTAATTGGCAGTATCTGGGTGCAGCTGTTGCTACCAGAGCTGTGATTTTTGTTAGCTGCTTGTACAGAATGTTTATAAAGATCATGTGTACTTGTTTATTTATTTCATTTCTTAAAAAAATAATTTTAATTGAATTTTCAAACAATTTACATTTCAAATTATCTTTTATTATACCATACCTTCTTTTACTTCCCTCCCAAGCTTCATTTAACTTATTCACCATTCCTGCATATTTTAGTGTAGCCATCTAATTCTATTCTCCTATCTTACATTACTTCAATATATGTTATACTGTTGAATTTACTTTAATATTGCCCATGTTTTCAACTGTGCACAATTATTTTCAATACTCAACAAAAGAAGAGTTTGGATTTGATATCCCGCCTTTCACTCCTTTTAAGGAGTCTCAAAGCGGCTAACATTCTCCTTTCCCTTCCTCCCCCACAACAAACACTCTGTGAGGTGAGTGGGGCTGAGAGACTTCAGAGAAGTGTGACTAGCCCAAGGTCACCCAGCAGCTGCATGTGGAGGAGCGGGGAAGCGAACCCGGCTCCCCAGATTACGAGACTACCGCTCTTAACCACTGCACCACACTGGCTCTCAAATACCTGTTCTCCTTGCTCTCTTATTCTACATATTAGACCTGCTGCTTGTTTATTTTTTTCAGTCTGGCCAGCGCTAAGGACAATGGGCCCCAAATGTCTTTGAGCACAAGGGGAATCTAATAAAAGAATTCTAATAAACACATTCCCCTCACCCCCCAAAAAGTAACCAAGCTGTTTACCTGAAAAGGAGAACATAGAACCTTTTCCTACTGCTGATACTGAAGTATATCCTGTTGAAGAACTTTTGCTGAAGGGGTACAAAAATATGTGATGATGTTATAAAGCATAACCATCCTTAGTCATGGGCAGGCCCTCCCCCTCACATTTCAGAATGGGCCCAGGTAAATAACAAATAATTTCCCTTTCCAAATGGAAAAGAACTTGCATGATTTAAAATCCCATTCTAAGCACTTCTACCAAATCTTCTCTCATGAGCCCCTCCCTCCACCTTTCCTTTCCTCTTTCCCCAAATGTGCCTGGTGAATTTGCAGCAATGAAGGCTGACACCAGGACCTCCATTATGTATTTATTGTAAAACATTTGTATCCTGCCATTCAGTTCAAAAATCTTCACAGAAGTTCACATCAGAAACAATCTATAATACGTTAATAATACAAAGGCTTTAAAGGAGGGGAGAACCAAATTAATGGGTCATAAAATACAGCAGAGACATAAAATAACTGCAAGACATAACAGTGCAAGAATATCCTAATGGTCCATAAATATCAATACTAAGGCTACTGGTGCTGGGCCTTAAAGGTAAGATAATTCTCCAACCTGGATACCACT
This sequence comes from Podarcis pityusensis, assembly GCF_964106645.2. Lineage (NCBI taxonomy): Eukaryota > Metazoa > Chordata > Lepidosauria > Squamata > Lacertidae > Podarcis > Podarcis pityusensis. The sequence continues at coordinate 21,264,864 of NC_138028.1, forward strand.
ACAGAGAAGGACCTGCCCTGCATCCCAGCCCATCAGAATGCAGGTAACTGACAGATATGGAATATGTCCTCCAATGATGGACACGGTAGGTGGGCTGGCTCATATGAGAGAAAACAGGTATGTTTGGGACTTTATACATAGTGACCAAAACCTTCAATTTGTGCCCATAAATGTACTGGTTACTAATAAAGATGGCATGGCCCAGTTGTGATTCTAGCTGCCACATTCTGTACCAGCTAAAGCTTCTGAACACTCTTTAAGGGCAGCCCCACACAGAGCATAATCCAATCACCTCATCTAGATAACACAGAATCATAGAACTGTAGAATTGGAAGGGACCACAAAGGTCATGTAGTCCAAGCCCCTGCAATGCAGGAATATTTTCCCCAATGTAGCGCTCAAACCCACCACCCTCATATTAAGAGGCTTGTGTTCTACTGACTGAGAACTAGGGCATGTGAGGTAAGGGTGCAAATGGTATACTAACTGAAACTTTGCAAAGGCAGTCCTGTAAAACTGACTCCAGCAGCACCCCAGATGTCCCACCTGGTCAGTAGAGGTGCTACTCCATCCAGAACAGGCTGTAACTTTCATCCCTGACTGGTTCTGCTAAATGACCACTGTATCATTACAGTTTATTGCTGTTCTTGCAGATGGAGGAGAAATCAATGTGACTTCATGGGGATTAGAATGAAACTTTCAATTGGTTACACACTTCTCCAAATTTTGCAGTGTGGTTTTTGATCAAACATATGTACAAAATGCTTATTTTTCAGACAAGAGGCACACAAAATGCATATTAGGAAAATGCATATAAAGCAATAATAGTTTAGATGTGCTTTTTAAAAAACTGCAAAAAAATGGGAAAGAATAGACTGCTAGCCAAGCTAATGCAGAATGGAAATTGTCTGATCCATCCATCCCTAACTGTCCATCATTTCTCTAGAAATCAACTAAAGAATAACACCATGCTATTAGTATACAACTAGAGAAAGGTAAGCACGTTTCCATAAAGAACAACCAAAGTGGTCTATAGGATTGCCATCTCTGTCACAGACACATCGAAAAAATAAATATTACATACCTGGGACACTTGTCTATGTTTCCATATTTTGAGTGCAAGGCTTGACTACTGAAAGACTGGCTTCGAACCAATTTTGACTTTTTCACTTCTTTACCTAGGGGACAATTAAAAAAACCCAACGCAATTTATTGTGGGCTTATTACATAATTTGCTGGCAACAATAGGAGGATTCACACTGCAGGGAAAGAACAATTGGAACAGAGACCTAGAAAAGCATGATGGAGTTCTGGCAATCAGTTTTCATCATTGAGCATAAAGGTCTATCTATAATTTCGTGTGATTTTTGGTCAAAACATGTAAGCAGTTACCCGAATTTACAGGGCCTGATATAACTGAAGGAGAATGAGCAGAAAAAACTTGTATCAGGTACATAGCCATGAAACCTAAGGAGAGAGATTGCGGAAGCAGAGCCAGCAGGCAGGTTGCCTGAAACCCAAACTGTCCAGTTAGCTAAAGAACAAGTAGGATGTTCAAGCAACAACTGCAGAGGGGTGGGCAGCCACAGGGAATATAGAAGCTATGGTTGCAAGGACACCTGTTCCTGGCAGCGTACGACTGCAGGGACATTCATAGAGCACCTTTGAATCTTGGCTCCTACCGTTCACCATTTGTTCAACTCTGCACTGGCAACTTCAATGGGTTTGGAGCCCACTCAGCTGTCTCTCTTGGGGTTTTCTACCTGTGTTTTCTTATGCTCATTGTGGTGTGGACATATATTTTAAAACAGACAAAAGGTGTTTATTTGTTTTTTCTTACCTGCTGCAGCACCCGGATTTCCGGAAACAGACATTGGTATAGTTTTGGCCAAAGTTGTTGATGCTTTACTGTCTCTACCTAAAACAAAGGTCATTTTAAGCATTCCACTCAGATTATCTGAAGAAGCAAAGACTGCACAATATGACAGTCTGTCATAACATCTTAAATACCACACAACCATATTGAAACTCTAGAAGAAACCAGATGGGATAATACATTATCCTGGAGTAAAATCTGTCACGTGTCCCATCAATGTATCAATGCCATGCTTTCAATCACAGCAGAAACTGACTATACTGAAGAGCAGACCACTATCTATTGCAGATCTTTTAGATATGAATTTTTCCTGCTACAGGGCATGAATTGGACTAAGTGCCCCATGTTATTTCTTTCAGCTCTAAGGGGCTGACCATTGAAACTGATGCATGAAGCACTTAGGAAAGTGTGGTTTGCGGCCTACATCTGGAATGTATTTGTTGCTGATGCAGCAAAAGGTATTGGCTTAGTGTAGATATAATGCTGGCTTCCGGAAAACCATGGTTTTACACCCCTTTTGCTTGTATTTAGTTTTGATTCAGATTTGTCATGACCAATGGCTAGTTCAATAAAGTTATTTGGATTGGATTGAAATCAGGAGCAAATATATTCCTTCCTTTTCTATTTTCCAAAGCGATTCCTCCCAACTTCTCTTCCAGTACTGAGTATGGTTTTGTGCTACCTATGCAGGACATGTTCTCTTATAACTATTGTTTGCAAGCCCACTTCAAATTAGAATTTCTGAGCCTGAAAGGAACATAGCTTTCATTAACAATAGTTTGCATCAATGCACATGTAACACAATAACATAGTCAGGCCTAGTAATGGAAGGAGGGCTAGATGGCTGTAGATTACAGGAGGCAGGCAGGAGGCAGGCTCAGAGGAACCTTACAAGTTATCCAAAAGGACATTTTCAGATTCCACAGATCCAGAAAGCCTGGCACCCTGCTACTCTGGAAACATCTGCTCTAGTGTATTGAATGAAGTTTTGCCTGGTAAGCAGCAGAGAACAGGATCTGCCCCACTTGCCGACTTCAGTCACACAAGTTATTGATTGTATGACCGCGGCCAAAGCATTTCCTAAATGTTGGGTTGTAAGAGTGTGCAATGTTTTGACATGCATTTCTCACACTAAATTAGTAGCAGCGAGAAGATTAATATCGCCATCCCCCGTGTTTGTGAATGCAACATTAACCCAGTTTAGAAATAGTCCTTGCCACCTCCACCTCAGCATCCTCCACTCCCCATAGAAAGAAATTAAGAAGCCTCTGGGAAAAGAAACAAAAGAACACTTACGCTTCTTTTCATACATTTTATCGCTCATACTGGTAGACCTGCCCTCATTTTGCTGTTTCTCTTTTTCTAATTGTTCCTGTTGTGGAAACAATTTAACAACAGTGGTAATGGAAACTTAAAACCTAAAATTTGTTGGCTGCAAGCTGCAGACAGGCATGCTTCCACAACCCAGTCAGCTTCAGAAGAGAGGAAGATGTAGCCTGAAATACCACCAATTATAAGTAATAAATTATTATTATTATTATTATTATTATTATTATTGGTTAAACAGCCGTTTGCTCATAGCACACTCTCCCCAGAAATTGTCCCTCCCCTCTGCCCCCCCCCCCCCAATTAGAAATACCTCTCCAGTAATATCACACAGGGTTGTGATATTTTATACAAAGCAGAGTGTGGTCACTTTCCCTCAGCTTTTCCTCTCTGAAATGTTGAGGTAGACTATAGGAATTATGTTGAAAATTGAGCAACCCAAACTTGAACTCATGTGCAACCCAAACCTGAACTCATGACCTGGACATATATGGTTAAACGTTTGAGACTACTGCAAGAAAACAGTTTTAGCAGAGAGACTAAGAATATAAACTGGGATTCAAGATGTCCCAGTTATAAAATATTGCCTCGGTCATGAACAGGGACAGGTCTGCCATGCAGCAGGGTAAAGCAACCTCACCACTGGCCACAGGGAGGATAAACGAGGGTGTTCGAATAGTGCAGCAAAGTGTCGTCCTCAGTAGGGTGTGTGTAGCATTTGGGCTCCATTTCACCCAGCAAAAGCTCTTCTGGTAGAACTGACTAAGAAATCTGATACCCTAGGGCACTATTCCTTTATTTGCATCACAGTGCCAGCCTACCTTCAAAAGCTGCTTGCCGGGAAGGACGGAGCTGCCACGCTAGCTTTCTGGCACGTGGGCCGCTGCTGCTTACCAGGAGACAGAGGCACAGGGGCAAGGCAGCAGAAAGGATGGCACACTGCAAACACACCATTAGGAGTGCCAGATTGGCTCCGTCAGTGCGTATGCAACACCCTGACCTCCCCACCACTTCGCCCTCCTGGTAAGCAACAGGGGCCCATCTGCCAGGAAGTGAGCAGCGCAGCTCTGCCTATCCCAGCAAGCTGCTTCTGTCTACCTTGCAGAATTGCTGTATGGGTTATTGAGATAACGTTAGGTTATACTATATAAATATTATTATTACTGCTAAAAGAATCACAAACTTGATGTAG